>NC_056741.1:447779250-448079250 GCF_019279795.1 Protopterus annectens | reverse complement strand
TGAGCTTTGTTTCCAGTCTTCTGAAAAAAAAATGGCAAATCTGCCTCTTGTATGCACTGCATGGGGAGGGGTTGGGAATCAGATGATAATGGAGAAAAAACACTGCTTGTCTGAAAAAAGCATGTCATTAGGAGATAGCATTTTGTTTTTGCTGCTCTTTTTGCACTTTCATGCATAGGTTCCATAGGTACTTACTTGCCTATTATAGGTTCATTGATAAGTAGGCTAGCTACCCTTGTGAGCCATTTTAAGCATAGCTAATTTACCCTTTTTGTTCTCAACATAACCTATCCCATTTTGGTTATAAATTAGCCTTAACCATTCCATGGTTGATAATTATATATTACCCCTTACCAGTATGATGTTTCTGGGCCAGTAATCAAGGAGCCTGAATCCTTACCATTGACATTGGAGAGGGATGCTCACTTGGAATAAAAATGGATACACCCAGTATTTCCAGATGCAGCTCTCTGCATCAAGCACAATTTCTCTTAAGAACACACAGGGAACATGCTCAGTCTGGGGTCTGTGTTTCCCTCTCTCTCTCTCCAGGCACTCGATAATACTCCCCACTGGCACAGCTATAGAGTTGAGTCCTAAGCTGAGTGTTCAAGCCAAGTCCTCCAGCACCGTCTGTGAAACCAGTGCTTTGTGTCCCTGCTCCAAGCAGCTGACACATACAGTCTGGGATTTGATTTACACACACACACACACACACACACACTCCTTGTAAAGGCTGGCACAGATTTACTAGCTATGCTCCCTTCTGCCCATACTATAAAGTAGTTACACTGCCACCAGACACTCCAAAGCAAGCTACTCTAAGGCTCTTACAAGGGTACCCAATTATACTGAGTGAAATTGAAGCAACAGAAGTTGGAACAAACTAAGATGAATGAAACAAAATCCACGTCAGCAGAACCAGCAGCAAAGAGTCCAATATTATGTGTTTTATTTTAACATCCACTTTTCGTTCAAGAAAACTGAACTTCTTCAGACAAACATCAAAAGGTAACAAATGTAAAAAAAATCCTTAAATACACAATTAACAACACATGATACATTTGAATGGACCAACCAACTGATTAAAACTCGCTGACATCAATATGTGGGAAAAAGCTGATCTCAAAGCTTCTTAAAGAACTACTGCATACAAAAGTTCAGATCTTTACAGATTGTGTTTTGAAATCAAACAACTAACCAAAATGAAATAAAAAATTATCAATGAAAATATGTCTAAACATAAAATGTTTAAAACCAAGAAAAACGAAACATAATAAATGGAACCAATTTAATAACTTAAAATAAGAAGTAGAACATAAAAAATAGTAAGTCATAAATGGAAAATAAAAATAAAAAATATTGAAATTACCTCTGCATACATCTGAGTTTCAAAATGCAAGCTAAACTTACTCTGTCATTAAGACCTGGAGGTCTGTATGAACAGAGTTTCAGCTGCCAAATAACTTCTAGGCGCTCTAATAATAGTTGAAAAGGACCCCCCCTGATGTCAAAGGGAACCTGTCCTAACACCCTAAAAGTAAAACTATGCTGAGGGTGGTCAGTAACATGTTTCGCCAAAGCGTTTTCACACTTATTTTTCCTAATACAATATAAATGCTCATAGATTCTTTCTTTAAAACCTCTGTCAGTCTTGCCCACATAAAACACTGGGCAAGACTGGCAGAAAGCTAAATAAACAACCGATCGAGATTTACAGTTGAATCTACCAACAGTGGAAAAAGAAGACCAAGCAATTTTAAATCTCGAACCAGTGGCAATGTGCCTGCACATGTTGCAACTCTCACATTTGAAAGTGCCCTCTACTCTGACACGAGTGTCCTTTTTTGTTTCTAATATCCGTTTGAGGTTATCACCCCTCCTGTATATAAAACTAGGCAAAGTACCAAACCTGGCTTGTAAGGCATCATCACAACAGAAAATACTCCAGTTCTTGGCAAACACCTCCTTAATTAAGTGAATCTCAGCACTATAATTAGTGATGAAAGAAATAGAAATGTCGACTTTCTTGTTGTCTACAAAGACTTCAGGCATAACTGGAGGTGAATGTTCTAGTGGACAACTTGTGAACAAACTGCTTTGTAAAATAGGTTTATAAACACCCCCATACCTTTTAGTCTGGACCTCAGTAACCAGGTCATGAATAAACTTGTCTGGGTAACCTCTGTGTAGAAACAATCCCTTAATAAACTCACATTCTTCTAAAAAGGGTTCATCGTCAGTTACCATTTGAGCAGCGCGCACAAGTTACCCCTTGACTACCCCTCTTTTTTGGTGCCCAGGGTGGACACTAGTGAAGTGTAACATGGTGTTAGAATAGGAACTCTTACGAAATACTTTGGACTTAAAGCTACCAGCAGAAATGTCTTTGTATAAGTCTACATCCAGGTAAGAAATTCTAGAATCAGACTCTACAAATGTAAAATTCAAAAAAGACGTGCTGGAATTGAGATGGTCCATGAAAGTCCCCACATCATTAGTTGAACCTTCTGTCAATATAAAAATGTCGTCCAAAAATCTGGTATAAAAATCGATTTTGAACTGACCGTTACGATTACCAAAGACATATCTGTGTTCCCATTCAGCCATTATGATGTTGGCAAAACTGGCCCCTACTGGTGAGCCCATGGCTACACCAGTCTTCTGTAAATATATCTCTCCCCCAAATGTTACAAAGTTGAACTTCAAGATGACATCTAATAATTCCTGCACCATTCTGATTTCTACACTGCTAGCGTTATGATGCAATAAACGGTCAGTGACCCAGTCGATCCCTGTAGCATGAGGGAGACGTATAAAGGTCTTTTACGTCTATTGTCAAAAATCTATGACCTTGGTAATCGTAACGGTCAGTTCAAAATCGATTTTTATACCAGATTTTTGGACATCTTTATATTGACAGAAGGTTCAACTAATGATGTGGGGACTTTCATGGACCATCTCAATTCCAGCATGTCTTTTTTGAATTTTACATTTGTAGAGTCTGATTCTAGAATTTCTTACCTGGATGTAGACTTATACAAAGACATTTCTGCTGGTAGCTTTAAGGCCAAAATATTTCGTAAGAGTTTCTATTCTAACACCATGTTACACTTCACTAGTGCCCACCCTGGGCACCAAAAAAGAGGGGTAGTCAAGGGGCAACTTGTACGCGCTGCTTGAATGGTAACAGACGATGAACCCTTTTTAGAAGAATGTGAGTTTATTAAGGGATTGTTTCTACACAGAGGTTACCCAGACAAGTTTATTCACGACCTGGTTACTGAGGTCCAGACTAAAAGGTATGGGGGTGTTTATAAACCTATTTTACAAAGCAGTTTGTTCACAAGTTGTCCACTAGAACATTCACCTCTAGTTATGCCTGAAGTCTTTGTAGACAACAAGAAAGTAGACACTTCTATTTCTTTCATCACTAATTATAGTGCTGAGATTCACTTAATTAAGGAGGTGTTTGTCAAGAACTGGAGCATTTTCTGTTGTGACGATGCCTTACAAGCCAGGTTTGGTACTTTGCCTAGTTTTATATACAGGAGGGGTGATAACCTCAAATAGATATTAGAAACAAAAAAGGACACTCGTGTCAGAGTAGAGGGCACTTTCAAATGTGAGAGTTGCAACATGTGCAGGCACATTGCCACTGGTTCGAGATTTAAAATTGCTGGGTCTTCTTTCTCCACTGTTGGTAGATTCAACTGCAAATCTCGATCGGTTGTTTATTTAGCTTGCTGCCAGTCTTGCCCAGCGTTTTATGTGGGCAAGATTGACAGAGGTTTTAATGAAAGAATCTATGAGCATTTATATTGTATTAGGAAAAATAAGTGTGAAAACGCTTTGGCGAAACATGTTACTGACCACCCTCAGTACAGTTTTACTTTTAGGGTGTTAGGACAGGTTCCCTTTGACATCAGGGGGGGTCCTTTTCAACTATTATTAGAGCACCTAGAAGTTATTTGGCAGCTGAAACTCTGTTCATACAGACCTCCAGGTCTTAATGACAGAGTAAGTTTAGCTTGCATTTTGAAACTCAGAAGTATGCAGAGCTAATTTCATTATTTTTTATTTTTATTTTCCATTTATGACTTACTATTTTTTATGTTCTACTTCTTATTTTAAGTTATTAAATTGGTTCCATTTATTATGTTTCGTTTTTCTTGGTTTTAAACATTTTATGTTTAGACATATTTTCATTGATAATTTTTTATTTCATTTTGGTTAGTTGTTTGATTTCAAAACACAATCTGTAAAGATCTGACTTTTGTATGCAGTAGCTCTTTAAGAAGCTTTGAGATCTGCTTTTTCCCACATATCGATGTCAGCGAGTTTTAATCAGTTGGTTGGTCCATTCAAATGTATCATGTGTTGTTAATTGTGTATTTAAGGAGTTTTTTTTACATTTGTTACCTTTTGATGTTTGTCTGAAGAAGTTCAGTTTTCTTGAACGAAAAGTGGATGTTAATAAAACACTTAATATTGGACTCTTTGCTGCTGGTTCTGCTGACGTGGATTTTGTTTCATACTGAGTGAAATTAATATTAATACAAATGATATTGTTTGACCAATGCAGTAAGAATTTCAGGAGTGGCCACAGAGTCACCAAAGAGATACAAGTATTCTCAAAGTTTAACATATTCTCTAAAGGACCTGCCACAATGAAAGTTTAAATATATTTAATATTAAATAATAAAATAACATGAAAACAAGGAATATCTATTTACAATAAACAACAAAGTTTCAATCACATGAAATATTAAAATAACACAGATGAATAGATTCATACAGATACAGAAAAACAGTACTTAACTAATCTCACTATATTTTCCTGACTGATCTTAATAATTAATATTCCCTGGACTTCCAAGATGGCTGCCTACTGAGCAACAGCTTGTTTCTAGCTCTCCAAGTGTGAAAGCAGAAACTCAGCAGAGAAAGCCAGTAGACTTGTGTTATAGGTAAATTTCTGTAACTGGCTAGTAAGTACACTGCCTGGATTCCAGGAATAAAGAAATACAGACCACCTGAAAAAAATCAGCTACAAAAAGTGAGGAAAAAACACTGACTGGCGAAGGTTCTATGGCTATTCAGCAAAAAGGACTGCAACATTCAGACATGACTTCCAATAACCTACAGGAAGATACAAAACAACTGCATACAGACCTGGTTAAAATAAACAAAACACTGAGTATATCAACACAAACAACAAAAGACTGGAAAAAAATGGAAGCTTTAAACAGATATTCAGATGAGATGACAAAGCTGCAAAAATCAGACGTTGAAATGAAAAGGCTGGCTGAATAAGAGACTGCTCAGGAAGAGATGTTTCAAAAAATAACAGAATTGGAGGACAGTGCATGTAGGGAAAAACATGAGATTTTCAGCTATACCAGCTGGAAGAAACAGATGGCTTTAATTTTATGAAAGCACAAATAAGCAACTGGACTGGTCTTCCACAGCAGGAGTTGTTAGTTGAAAGGGCACATTATGTGTATGCTCCAACCTAGACTTTTAATAGCAAGGATGCAATCCCAGCAGCAGAAGGAGTTGATTCTGACAAAACTGTGGCAGAAGAACAAAATACTCAAAGTAGGAGATAGCAGAGTGCTTGTGGAGAATGATTACTCATTGTATACCCGGCAAAAGAGAAGTGAGATTCAAACTGCTGTATGCAGGTGTGAGATTCAAACTGCTGTATGCAGCTGTCTTCAAGGTGTTCTTCCCTGGAGGAACACAAATGTTTTGAAGAAGTGCATGCTAAGGAGGAAACGTTTGTCCACCAAAAAGTGAGCTGTGTAACAGAAGGAGATTCTGCTTCTTGTTCCTCTGGTAATAAAGACCAGAGAGAGACTGTACCTACAAAACCTTTTCCAGTATTTCAACTGAAAATGTTGGAGAGAAGGAAGGGAACATGAGAGTTGACTAGAAGAATTGAGTTCACATTGGAAATGAAGCAGAGACAGGATTTGGGTGATGGAGAATAGTAATAAAACCAGTAACTTAATGTGGGATTACAATGCAATAAAAAGAAGTTACGTTCTTACCATAATTTGCCATCTGTGTTGTTGATCTTCATTCATTCATTACTGATGGGCATTGGTTCCATCCTCAGAACTGTGTCAGCCATTGTAACAAGCTCATGCCAGCTAAAAAATGCTCGAGCTAAGCTTACCCATAGTGCCTCTCTCTCTATCACTTCAGATTGAGTTTGCCCATAAGAAAGAAAAAGGAAAAGTGGAGGCTTTATCTGAACAAATTGCCTATTATGAGGTAAGACTAAATCCAAACCTCCAGGAGTCTTTCGGAGGTGGATGGTGGGTGGGAAGTAATGAATGAATGAAGCTCAACAACAAAGATGAAACATTATGGTAAGAACATAACTTCTTTATCTGATGTTAATTTTCATTCATTCATTACTGATGGAACAGAGTCCCTAGCTACTTTATTTCCTTATAGGCCCTATGGAAGGATATTTCTGAGCAACACTGAACCAAAGGAGGCTCTCCCCCAGAGACAAAATTCAATTTGTAATGCATGAAAAAGGTATGAGGAGTGGCCTATGTTGCTGCTGCACAAATGTCATCCATGGAAACTCTTGCATGGAAGGCAACAGATGTTGTGACTGATCTGGTTAAATGCACTTTGATCTCTTAAGGTAGAAGAGCTTTGTTTTGTTGGTAAATAAAGCAAATGCAATCTCTCAACCATTTGGATAGAGAGACATTGGAAATAGGTCTTCCCAATTTTGGTCCTGAGAATGGTACGAATAATTGGTCAGATTTTTGTAATAATTTAGTCCTGTCCAAGTAGAATCGCAATTGTCTATGCACATCAAGTAAATGTAGTGAATATTCCCCTTTGTTAGAAAAATTTGGAAAGAAAACTGGCAGATCAATTGTTTGATTGATAGTCAAATCGGAAATAACTTTGGGCAAGAAGGTGGGATTAGTCCGGAGTAATACTCTGTCACTCTGTCTTTATGGAAAACCATGTAAGGACATTTCATGCACAAGGCTTGTAATTCAGATATTCGTCTTGCTGAGGTAATAGCTACCAAGAATAAAGTTTTCCAGGATAAACATTTTATATTGCAAGTGGCAGCAGGTTTGAACAGAGGGACGAGTCAAGGATTGAAGAACTAGTGTCAAATTCCAGGGTTCTATTGGATCTTTGAAGGGTGGCCTAATGTGTGTGACACCCTTCAAAAAGGTTTTACAGAGATGGTGAGAAATCAAGGACAAGTCCTGAAAGCCATTGTGCAAGTTAGAGACAGCCACCAGGTCCACTTGAATAGTTAAAGCTGCTGCTCCTGAATGGAGAAGGTTTGATACATAGTCCAATACCAATATAAGCGGGGCTGAAAATGGATCTATTCCCTTGTCTCGGGTCCAAATTATGAATCTTTTCCACTTGCTGAGATAAAGATTTCTGGTGGATGGTTTATGGGAAGCCAGAAGAATGTGAAGTACAGGGGAGGGTAGGTTATTTTGCATGGCAATTACCAGAAGTGGAAGAAAGTACAGTTGTGTACACTTACCATAAATGTAGATGTTCAAGTGTATTCACTGTTGCAGTCATTACATTTGGGTTATTTGCCTGCAGGTAGCCCTCAGCCGGCCTGAATACCAGAGTCTTGGATTCCTGCATCGGATGCTGTCCCTCCTTCCATGATGTCAGGTTGTCAAGGGTATAAAACATGCAGCCATAACCATCACATCAGTTTTTCTTGCCCCAGATGTCAGGTGCCCTCATAATGGGAAGCAATTATATGTTATGTTACACCTCCAACAAAAAGCAAATACACCAAAAAGCTCAAATACACTAAACAGGAAGGAAAGGTAGAGCCAAGAGAAGTCAGGGGGCTGGAGGGTAACCAGGACTACAACAGTGAATAGACTCTAACATCTACATTTATGGTAAGTGTACACAACTCTACTATGTTCTTCATGTTTCACTGTTGCAGTCATTACATTTTGGTAGATTCCCAAAGCTAAGGAAGCAAGGAGGAAGTTAGCATTAGGACCAGCTATTAAGCCCTGCAATACTGCAGTGGGAAACCAGCTCTGGATTTAGAAAAAATAGGCATGTGGTAATGTTTGGTGATATGAACAGAGCTCCAGGTAGAAGCTTCTAGGATGTCCCTGGTAGGGACCCCTCTGAGAAAGGCTGCAGCGGTAGATGCAGCCCTGGTGGAATGTGATCTTATCCCCTGTGGGGTAAGTTTTCCATGGTGCTTATAGCAGAAATGAATGCAATGGGCTATCCATTTAGAAATGGTTTGCTTTTAAATGGCCTTCCCCTCTGCCCCTGCAGCAAAGCCAACTAGCAGCTGTTCAGATTTTCTGAGAGGCTTAGTCCTGTCCAAATAAAATCTAAGTTGTCTGTGCACGTCCCAAAGAGTGCAGAATTCGTTATCCTTTGTTTTGTGGATTAGGAAAAAAGTTAGGCAAATGAATGGACTGATTTAGGGCCACACTAGACACCACCTTGGGCATTAAGAAAGGATTGGTCCAGAGGGAAACCCTGTCTACATGGAAGATAATAAAGAGTTCCACTGCCACAAAGGCCTGTAATTCAGACACACTTCTTACTGAAGTGATGGCTAGAAGGAAGGCTGTTTTCCAAGAAAGGAATTTCAACTCTGCAGTTGTAGCTGGTTCAAATGGAGGGAGAGTGAGCTTTTCCAATACAAAGTTAAGGTCCCAGGCTGGAGTAGTGGCTCGTCTGGGGGGGGGGTCTTACATTTTTAGTCCCTCTGAGGAATTTCTTTAAAGGGGGTGAGAGAAGAGGGGTGGTTCAGTATTATAATGTGCTGAAATTGCAGAGGCATGAATTTTAATTGACGAGAAGAATAGGCCCCTGTGGAGCATTTCTGTTAAGTACTGAAGAATATGAGGTAAACTGGACACTGTAGTGCCCATACCCTGGGTCTGGCTCCTGGAACAGTATCTTTTCCACTTTCAGCATGGGATTTTCTAGTACTAGGTCTCCTTTCTTCCAGAATGACCTCTAGCACCTGCTTACTGAGGGATGCTATTGGAGAGCTCAAGGAATTAGCCAGGCTGCAGGGTTCAGGGTTTGAAGCTGAGGGTGCAGAATCTGGCCCGCATGCTAGGACAGCAGGGAAGGTGTCTGAGGTAGGTGCCATAGATCCAGCAGTATCATGCTGTGCAAGAGGGGGTACCAGTGATGGCAAGGCCAGTCTGGTGCAATAAGAATTGTCCTTGGTCTGTTCTGTTTGAGCTTTAGCAGAACCTTCGAGAGGAGAGGCAAAGGGGGAAAGGCATAAACAGAGAGGCTTTCCCAGGTGAAGAACAGGGCATCCATTTTCGAAGCTTGACTGTGGGGAGTCCTTGTGCAGAATTTGTCCAATTGGTAGTTCTGGGGGGAGGCAAACTGGTCTATCTCTGGAGTCCCCCATTTGTTCCTCAAGAGGTTGAATATTTTTGGTTCCATTTTCCATTCGTGTGGGTCCATGAGATTTCTGCTTAGGTCATCTGCCAGTGAATTTAGCTTGCCTGGCAGGAAATGAGCTTGTAGGTGCAACTTGGTAGCTCAGGGCTGTGTTCCACACAGCCATGACTAGTCTGCAGAGAGGGTACGAGTGGGTTCCCCCCTGTTTGCTTATGTACCACATAACTGTGGTGTTGTCTGCCTTTACCAATAATTGTCCTGGAAGGATGTGGCCCTTGAAGGCTGTCAGGGAATTCTGTACAGCTAACATTTCTTTTTGGTTGATATGCAGGTGCATCTGACTCTTATGAACTGCTTCTGCTTTGGGCACTGCATGGCAAGACTGATGTAATGGTGTTGGCTGCATGTTTTATACCTCTGATGACCTGACATCATGGAAGGAGGAACAGCATCCGACACAGAAATCCAAGACTCTGGTATTCAGGCCAGCTGAGGGCTACCTGCAAGCAGATAACCCAAATGTAATGACTGCAACAGTGAAACATGAAGAACATTCAAGCTGTCAGCTTGAGGCTCAATATCTTTGTATCAATAAACCCTTGTGGGTGCAAAAGCAATTCCGGAGTTGGATCCAGAATCCATGGTTGATGTACTAGGTGAGGCCAAAGGAAGGGAAACCAAACTTGTGGGCCAATATGGTGCAATGAGGATTACTCTGCTTCTCAACCGAAGGATCTTCTTTAGGAATTGTGGGACCAGGGGAGGGAAAGGATAAAGAAGTCCCATTGGCCAATCGTGTATTAGGCTGTCCCTCAGGGACTCCCCCTGCAGGGGAATTAGGGCAAAGTAGCTGCTGCATTTGTGGTTTGCAGAGGATGTGAATGGATTGCAGCAACACTGGCCCCAGCGACTGAAGGTCTTCGCCACTATGATAGGATTGAGGGACCACTCGGAGGCAGGAGAATGCATCTGCTCAGTTTGTCTGCAGTCATGCTGTAATCCCCAGGAATGTGTGTTGCTATCAGAAAGCAGTTGGAAGCTATCGCCCATTGTCAAATTTTCACAGCTTCCCGATACAATGGGTAGGACTTGGTTCCCCCTTGTTTGCTGATAAACCAGACCACTGACATGTTGTCAGACTGGATAGCAATTGTCTCTGATGGGAGGACAGATTGGCATGCTTGCAACACTAGAACCTTGATATGCAGGTTGGCCCCCACGGGTGACCAAATGCCTTGGACAGTCTTTCCCTGGAAATGCCCCTCCACATCATCAGGGAAGTATCCATGGTCACTACGGCCTTGGGCTGAGAGGAGGAGAAAGGATGACTCCATAGGTCTTTTTCTTACTTCATCCACCAAAACAAATCTTGTTTGCATTGATTTGTTATGCGGATATGAAAGGACATCAGACGAGTGAAAGGGGACCACTGTGTTAGTAGAAGCCACTGTAGAAGCCTCATGTGTAGTTTTGCCAGGGGAGGTATTGTAATCAATGCTGCCATTGATTCTAGTAGTTGAAGGACTGCGTGAGCTGAAACATTGTCCTGAGAGAGTATCACCCGGAGCGGAGACCTTAGTCTTTCTAATCTGTGAAGTGGGAGGAAGACTAGGCAAGATTGAGTATTGAAAGTTGCCCCTATGAATTCCAGAGTTTGAGGAGGAGTCAACTTGCATTTCTCCTCGTTTATTGAGATCCCTAAGTATTTTGTTAGCTTTAGGGTGTAATGTAAGGCTGTAACCAGTAGAAGCTTGGTGGGCATGGTAAGGAGTCAATTGTCTAAATACGGAAACACCAGGAATCCTTGCAGTCTCAAGTGAGTTGTTACCACTGCCATGCATTTGGTGAACAATCTGGGGGCCATAGACAGACCAAAGGGCAGTGCTCTGAATTGGTAGTGATTGGTTCCCAGCTGAAAGCGGAGGAATCTTCTGGAGTATTTGTCCATTTTTATGTGGTAATACACTGAGCACATCCAATCATCTTTCTCTAGAAAAGGTAGAATAGACTGAACCATGGCCATCTGGAATTTTGTTTGACAATTTTGTTTAGGATCCTGAGGTCCAAGACTGGCCTCCAGTCCTGTCTTTTTTGGCACTAAAAAGAACCTAGAGTAAAATCCGAATCCTATATGGTCTGCTGGAACTGCTTGGATGACTGTTTTTAGGAGCAGCTTTTGTATTTCTTGGGCTGCTGCTTCCCTTTGATTGGGTGGAATGTCAGGAATATGCCTTAGCGGCCTTGGGTAAAGATTGAAAGGTATGTGATAACCTCTGGTAATTGTCATCTGCACCCAAAAATCTGTGGTTATCATTTGCCAGGCAAAATGGTGCAGAGAGAATCGTCCCCCGACTGCTTCTAGAAGTGCTGATAGGGCTGTCCAGAAAAAGAATCTCTGGATCCCTGATTATGTGGACCTCCCTTTGCCTCTGTAGGGGCATTTTCCAGATGAGTTTTCCCCTCTGCCCCTGGTGGGGTAAACGTGACACGTGTGTCATAGAAAGGACCCTGGGATTTCTTGTACCGCATCTTTCCACTCCTCTGATTCCTAGAGTAGGATCATTGGAGGGTGGAAAAAAGTACACCCACAGCAGACAGGGTGTTGCCATCCTTTTCACACCTGCCTAAAGTGTCTTTTACCTTTGGGCCAAAAAGAGAAGAGGCTTCCATGGGAACATTGAGAAAGGAAGACTTAAAAGGATCCGCAAAATTGCATAGGCAAATCCAGGTGTGACATCTCATGACAATGCCTGCACCAGCTGCTCTAGCCGTCCCTTCCATAGTATGTGAAATCAACCACATGGATGAGTTAGATATAGACTCCAGGGTGGAAAGCTGTGAGGGAACTTTGTTGCGTGCCTCATTAGAAACTGCTCCTGCTAAGGTTCCTGAGAGCTCTGAGAGTAGGTCTCTATGGAGCAGGGTAAGGTGTGCCAAGTAATTCAAAGACTGAATGGCAAAGGTCGATGAAGAAAACACCTGCTTCCCTAGCCTGTCTATTGCCTGAGACTCCCTTTTAGGGGGATGGACAGTAGAGCTCTCCTCAGTGAGCTACTTCTTAGTGGCTGCTTCCACCACCACAGCGTCTACTGGTAGACATTTGGACCAATGTGGGTAGTCCTCTGGTGGAGAAAGAATCTTGTCTGGTATTCCAGGGCATAGGTTCAATGGTGTCAGGATTTTTCCAAGTGAGCTGCACGATGAGCTGAACTAGGTCATCTGCAGGCGGGGTCACCCAAGAAGTAGAGGATCAACCATGGAAAGCCTGCAAGAATACAGACTCCTCAGAGGAAGGATTGGTTGGCTTCCAGTCTCCCTGCTGCTTTAAAATTTCCAGTATGTCTCCAAAGGAGACATTCTCAGGGGGTGACCATGGGGACCCTTCCTCTTCATCATAGTCTGTAGCTTCAGTAAGGGATTCCTCAGGGGAATCCATGTGTTTCCTCTTGCAAAATCTCGTACATGGTACCTCCTCAGTGGGGACATCTGAGGAGGACTCTGAAGAGTGGGTACCTTGTCGAATAGTATCTTGAGGTTACAGTGCTTGATGTCTTAGAGTAGTGGACTGTGTCAGCTGTGGTTCAGAGGACAGACATATATGGGTCTCCAGCACCAAAGAACCAGCTGCGAGAGTCTGCAGAGGCAAATGCCCTCTCCATCACTTGGAAAGCGGGCCCAACTGAAGAGGGGTGGGAGCCCAGAACTGAGAAAGACAACCTTGGGACCGGGGTCACACCCCACTCTGATAAGCCCTCCCCCAAGGAAGAAGCCACAAGAGGACACAGTGCCGCCAAGAGAACCGGACCTGTAGTAGTTGGCGCCATAGGAAAAATAGGCTCTGTACTAGTGGTCATGGTGCCGACAGCCCAGTCATGATCCCAAGCATGGCCTGGCTCTGAGTGAGTTGATGCCCATAGAGTAGGCTCTGGGGCCATGGTAAGGTCTACCAATGGAAACAAAGAAGCTGATACCAGGAGAGGCGTCAGCATCGAGGGCTCCGATACCTCCAAGGAGGTTGAAGGAGGAATATATGTTGGAATATGTGGAGAAAATTCCTCGGTTGCAGGTGGGAGGGAGGGTTTGGAAGGAGTTGATCCACGAGTCTCACTACATCAAATTCCAAAAGGCTCCTGGAGGAGCAGGTTGACATCCCAGATGGAGAATCAGGGAGCTCTAGAAAGGGAATCCACTGTTGTCCAAAAAAGGGATCTGCTGACAGGGAATATCGGGTCTGAGGGAGTATTTTACTTTTCAGCACCATGGTCAAAGAACCAGTAAGGTGTATAGGAGGGGGAGAAGTGACTTGAGTTGGAAGTACTATTTTTGGTGCCAGAAGGGAGATCAGGACTGTAGCAGAAATTAAAGTTTTAAATGGTTCTGTAGTCACAATCAGTGCCATAGTTGGTACTTGAATTAGTTTTGAGGACGGTACTGTAGCACATAGTTGAGGTTCTGGAACAGAGGGCAGCACCATAGAAGGGGTTTGAGGCCCAGGTGCAGAGGTTGCTGATCACAATTTAGGAACTTTTGCCTTTGGTTCCACAGATTTAACTGATTTTGAGTCACTAACATGTGGAGAGGAAGGTACGGATTGGCTCCTCTTTTTATGTTGCTTTTTGGGAGGGGTTGAGCCCTTCATCTCAGATATGCCTCTGAATAAGGAGTTTTCAGGACAACTTTAAGGATCAATTTATTTTTCCTTTCAGTCATGGTACAGGAGCTAAAGCCCTCACATATCTTGCATGGGGGTTGAACAGACAGATGCAGTACCCCAAAGACAGTAAACACAGGACAAATAGTTATCCGAATTCGGCATTTTCCTGCCATACTGATCAAACTGCTTAAAGCCTGTTGTACCCTTTTCATCAGTCATCTTTATTTATAAAGCAAAAAGCTTGTCCAACAGTAGTATAATTCCAATCAATCAGGAAATACGCACTCACACAGTCAAGAAGGGAAGGGGATACCAGCAATGGTATTGAAAGTTACCTCAGAGTTAAGGGGAGGCCTGTACCAGCAATGGTATGAATACCAAACCTTGGTAAGCTATAAGAAAGGGGGCACTCAAACAAATAAGCAAAGTCTAAACAACTATTTACAAGGAAAAACCAAGAAAAGGTTTAAATTAGTAAAAATTTCTATTGACTTAGCTGAGAGCTGGCCTGATACATCTTGATAGTATATGCGGCAAATGAGATCTGAGGTGATAGAGGGGCACTATGGGTAAGCTTAGCTCAAGATTTTTTTTTTGGCTGGCTCGAGCTTGTTATAACAGCTGACTCAGTTCCAAAGACAGAATTGACACCTATCGGTAATGAATGAATGAAGAGTAACATCTTCAGATTTATGTTTATCAAATATGACAGAACAAGAAAATCTGGAAATATTGGACTTTTTCAAAATTTGTTGGATTTTGTGGGAGACATTAAAGTATATACTCTACTTCATGTTATAATTGTTCAGAAAAATGCTTTGGGGAGGAAAGCAGAAGGGAGAAAACTAACTATATGTAAAGAAAACACTTTCTTTTCTTAATAGTACTTTATTTGTGGTGCATGGTTTTCTTTGCATGCTATTTTTAAATGTAATGGGGATTGTTAACAGGTGGTGTTTTTCCTTTAATCCCATATTCTCTGTTTTGTATAGTTTTGAGAAGTATAGGCAATGCAATGTTAAAAAAGGAGCCTAGTTAAAGACATGACAAAGTTAAAATTAATTAGCTTTTTTCATTCTTGCATAGGGTAACAACTGAAAAAGCCGAAGTGGTACAGCGGTAGCATTGTTGCCTCACAGCAAGAGATTCTCCTGTTCGATTCTCAGCTGGAGTGCCTTCTGTGTGGAGTGTGCATGTCCTCCCCATGGTCAAGTGGCCTCTGAAAGACATGCATGAATGGGCGTGCCATCGCTGAAGGTTGGGCGTCGGGCTGGCAACTCTGCACCATAAAAATCAACTGCCAATCATTAGTGGACCAGAGTTCCGCTGTGGTGACCCCTAACCGGGAAAAGCCAAAAAGACAAACATAGGGTAATAACTGAATAAAGACCTTAGATTGGTTTTAAGATACAGCAAGTAAATGAAAAAGAATATTGAATATTATGAGGCTTTTTTTCTAGCAAATCAATGTATGTATACTAAGTAGCAATTCTGCAGCTGGTCTTCATGTCTCCATGGAGACAATCTGATAAAGAGAAACCGCAGACAGTCTGGTAGAAGGGGATTGGGTGAGGGAAAAGAAAAGAGAAATTGGCTAGGACATACTGTTCTCTGAAAACAATAGGGGTTTCCCCACGTGATAGCTTTAAAGATAATACAAAATCAAATAGACAAAGTACAGTTTTCTCAGCTTTTCCTTTTTAATGCATTTGGGATACTAATATAAATAGGTGCTTTTTTGTTTTTCTCCCTTCTTCTCTCTTTTTCTTTTTCAGTTTTAAGAAATGTAGGCACTGCAATGAAAAAAAAAGGAGGAAGAGAAGGTGGGCGAGAGGAGGAGTCTGGTTAACAGAATATGACAAAAGAAAAATAAGTGTGCTTTTTCCCATGCTAGCATGGGGAAATGACAGGGTTAAAACCATAGGAGTTATCCAGTAATAAGTTTATTATAAAGCATGTAAATGAAAAAGAATATTGAATATTATAAGGCTTTTTTCTGGTAAACATGTTACCCTTACAGTTTTGTGTTTGGTTTGCATGTCACTAGAAGACAATTTGATAAAGAGAAATGGCTTCAAAAAAGTGTTTAATGAAAGCATTTAAGTGTTTTCTCAGCTGTGAGAGCTATAAAGATAGACAAAATCAAGTAGCTGTTACTAATAGCAAAGATTGTACTATGCATCTTAGCATGACTAACCTTTCTTTTTGGTTAACTCTAGCCTGTGTGGCTTTCAAATTAGAACTTTTATTCTTATTAAGAAGCAAAAACGTCAATGTTTGAAGATTACATAGTTTTGTGTGTTAAGTTAGTAGGTATTAGGGGGGGTTGTGGGGGGCGTTTGTTCTGTTTGAAGACTTTCAAAAATGTTATGCAAGATGTGGCATAGGCACAAATGGATATGGCAAGAAACAACTGTATAAAAGACGAACCTGCCGAACAGTATATGCATGTAACATAAAAGTTAAAACTAGACATTTAACAAAAAAGCAGTTATACATAAAGGGTGATAACTATATAAAAAAGATGCTTTCTGTAACATCTTTCAATCTGAATGGTCTTATAGATAAATATACAAAAGAAATGGTAGTGAACTATATTACAAATGTCGTATGCAAAAAGCTATGCTTCCTACAGGAGACACATCTGAATGTGTGAATTTGATTTAAAAAAAAAAGGTTTTCAGGATGCTTATTCAGTGGAATATCTGGGACAAAGGAAAAGAGAAGTACTTATAATTGCAAGAGGAGCTCCAATAGTGACAGAAAATGAAAAAAAAGAATAATGGAAGATACATAGTACTAAGGGGCTATTGGCTAGGGAGGAGGATTACACTGTCATCCATTTACACCTCACCTACAATTGTAACTGAGCTTAAGAAAATTCTGGGAGAAATAATCAGCTTTCCGCAAGGAATATTACTTATAGGTGGAGACTGGAATTTGGTTTGCAAATGAAGATGTGTCTGGGGGGGCTAGAAGGGAAAATATAACAAATGAGGGTAGTTTTTTGAAGAAATTTATGAAAATGTTTGGCATGGAAGATGTGAATTCAGTACTAGCAGTTTGGAGTGAATTTACATATTATTCAATGAGATACAAAACCTGGGCTAGGCTAGATAGATTTTATATCTCACAGGAACATGTGCATTTAACTGAAGGTCTTGAAACATGCCCAATAACTATTTCAGATCATGCGCCAATAATAACTATA
This sequence comes from Protopterus annectens, assembly GCF_019279795.1. Taxonomy (NCBI): domain Eukaryota; kingdom Metazoa; phylum Chordata; order Ceratodontiformes; family Protopteridae; genus Protopterus; species Protopterus annectens. Next base: position 448,061,959 of record NC_056741.1, on the reverse strand, counting down.
ATAAAACACAAGGTAATGAAATAAAAATGAGACACTGGCTTTCCTGCCTATCGGTTGAAAAGAGAGGAATTTAAGGAATTGGTTTTGGAATTAATTCAGGAGCTACTGCAGAAGATAGAATTTTCTTCTGAAAATATAGCTAGGGAGTGGGATAAAATTAAAGTGGAGTTTAAAACTAGGGTGGAAATAAAAAAGGGAGATATGGTTAAGAAGTAACAAGAATTATTTAGAAGGACTGACAAATGTTAGACTATTGCTAAATAGGGGGGATCTCTCAGAACAAGAAAAGGAGCAACTGCATAATGCTAAACAGAAAATAAGGGATTACCTCAACAATATGCATGAGTTTAGAAAGATTGTTGTTAAGGAACTGTTTTTTGATAATTCTATAGAACAAACAATTTTATCCAGAGGCGGCTGATGACTTCAAATCAAAGGGGGGCTGCTGGAGACAGCTGAATGGGTGGGGTCAATGGGAAGGGATGCAGCCAACTGGAAAGGGGAGGAGCTATGCTCAAAACCACAAAAAATAGAAGTTATGTCCTTACCATAACGTTCCATGTGGAGTGTTCATCTCGCCTTTGTTCTTACACATGGGTTCGGAGCCGATCCTCGGCTCCATGTCGGCCGCTTGCAAGCTCTGCATCGAGAAGAAGCTTGAGACAACCTAATACCCACAATCCCCCTCTGCCTTCACCTCAGATCTAGTTTGCAAGCAAACCAGCAGTCAGAGAGAGCACACTCATGCCAAAAATTACATAAGCAAGAAATCATCTATATATATATATATATATATATATATATATATATATATACACATGTATATATATACACATGTACATCATACATATACAACCACTGCAAATGCAGAAGCAGAATACTCCAGACCAGGCACCAAATTGAACGTTCTTCCTGAGGGTGGGAGGGTGGGAATGTAAGAACAAAGGCGAGATGAACACTCCACATGGAACGTTATAGTAAGGACATAACTTCTATATGTGAGAGTGTTCAATCTCGCCGTTTGTTCTTACACATGGGTAGCATCCCTAGCTCCATGTTCCTGAGGAACTCACGGGAGAACGTTCTTGAGCACAGTGGAACCAAAGGTTGCCCTGTCCCTAGAAACCCTGTCCACTTTGTAATGAGAGATGAATGTATGTGGTTTAGCCCAAGTAGCAGCTGCACAAATAGTGTCTAATGGTAGGCGAGCTGCATGAGCCAGTGATGTAGACACTGATCTTGTAGAATGTCCTTTAGGTTTGACAGATAAAGTTTGATTTGAAGAATCATAAACGTATATAATACAATCAGTTAGCCATTTGGAAAGAGTTCGTTTAGTAACCGCTACACCTTTCCTGCTGTCAGCAAAGGCTACAAAAAGTTGATCAGATTTCCTGTGATCCTTTGTTCTATCCAAATAAAACCTGAGTTGTCTATGGACATCCAATTTGTGTAACATATACTCTAACCTATTAGAGTGATTCTTGAAAAAGGTAGGTAATTCAATGGACTGATTAATGTTATTGATAGAGCAAACTTTGGGGAAAAGGATGGATTAGTGAGAAGAGATACTCTGTCAGAGTGAAAGATCAAATAAGGGTGTTTAATAGAAAGAGCCTGAAGCTCAGACACTCGCCTAGTGGATGTAATGGCTACCAAGAAGAGAGTCTTCCACGATAAATACTTCAATGGACAAGAGGAGGCTGGTTCAAGAGGGGGCAACATCAATTTGGATAATAAAAGGTTCAGATTCCAAGGTGATGTAGGAGTTCTAACTGGTGGTCTAATATGGAAAGATCCTTTTAAAAAGGCCTTACAAAGTCTGTGAGCCATAATAGGTGCCCCACATTCTTCCACATGAAAGTTGGAAATGGCAGCCAATTGCACTCTTAAAGTGGCAGGAGAAGCTCCTTGATGGAACAATTCTGTTAAAAACTCCAAGATCTTGTTTAACGGAGCTATGACAGGGTCCAAATGATGTGAGTTTGCCCAGAAGACAAAACGCTTTCATTTACTAGTGTAGGTCTTTGTAGTGGAAGCTTTATGAGAAGCCACTAGTATATTCTGAACTGCCGGTGTAAGAGAATCAGACCTGGCTAAAAAAGCGGAGCAGCCAAGCTGCTAGATGGAGTGATTCGAGTGAGGGGTGAGGAACCCCTGATGAGTGAGTCAGTAGATCTGGCTCTGGGTCCAGTATCCAAGGTCCCCGAATGCGGTGTTGCAAAAGAAAGGGGAACCAAATTTGACGAGGCCAGAATGGGGCAATGAGGATTATCGTCCTTTGTAGGTTGTTGGCTTTCTGCAGAAACTTTGCAATCAGGGGAAAGGGAGGAAAAGCGTACAGGAGACCCGGGGGCCAATCGTGCACCAGCGCGTCCCTGGGGACTTCCCCTGGAGGGGGTAATAGGGCAAAGTAGCTCCTGCATTTGGCGTTCATTGGAGATGCTAAAAGATCGCAGGAAGGCTGGCCCCACTTGCGAAAAATCTTCTTCGCAACTGACTGTTTGAGGGACCACTTGTGAGGCAACAGGATTGCTCTGCTCAGCCTGTCGGCTATGACGTTGGATGACCCCGGGATGTGCGTTGCGATCAGAAAGCGACCCATGGACTCCGCCCATTGCCAAATTCTCATGGCCTCTCTGCATAGCTGATAAGACCTGGTTCCCCCTTGCTTGTTTATGTACCAGACTACAGACATGTTGTCTGAACTGCAATAGTCCCTAGAGGAAGAAGGGGAGCAAAGTGTTGCAACGCTAGAAACACTGCCCTCAACTCTAGAACATTGATGTGCAGATTGTACTCTAAATTGGTCCATTCGCCTTGGACTGTCTGTCCCTGAAAGATGCCCCCCCACCCTATCAGGGAAGCGTCCGTGGTTACCGTAGCTGTCGGCGTGGGTAGCACAAATGGTCTTCCGCTGGAAAGGTTGCAAGTCTGAAGCCACCAGGCTAGATGTGATTTGCATGTGTTTGTAATCAGAATTTCGTGTGTCAGAGGTAGCTGTTGGAATGACCATTGTGCAAACAGTAGCCATTGTAGAACTCTCATGTGCAGTCTTCCCAATGGTATCGCAATGAGAGAAGCTGCCATGAGACCCAAGACCTTCAGAACCAGTTTTGCTGGGGATTTTCTGGATGACAGAAGGAGAGATAATTGACTTTGTAGTGAGGCTATCCTTTCTGGAGGAGCCTTAGAATTAAATGATGTATCTAATTCTGCTCCTATGAATAAGATATGCTGTGATGGCTGTAGTAAAGATTTTTCAAATTTACGGAAATTCGAGGTGAACACAAAGTTGTAGAGTGTAATCCCTGGCCTGTATCAGTTGGCCGGTGGTGGCAGAAAGGAGCCAGTCGTCCAGATACAGAAACACCTGGAATCCTAGGCGTCTCAGATGAGATGCTACCACTGCCATGCATTTGGTGAAAACCCTGGGGCTGAGGTCAGACCAAAGGGCAGGGCTCGAAACTGATAGTGACTGGCTCCCAGCCGGCGCAAATGATCTCTGGACGCCCTGGCCATTTTGATGTGGTAGTATGCGTCCTTCAGATCTATTGAGCACATCCAGTCGTCCTTCTGTAAGAATGGAAGGATCGATTGAAGCGTGACCATTCGGAACTTTTCTTTCTTGACGAAGGTGTTGAGGTTGCTTAGGTCCAGAATCGGCCTCCAGTCCCCTGTCTTCTTTGGAACTAAAAGAACCTTGAGTAAGTTCCGAATCCTATTTGGTCCGCTGGGACTGGTTGGATGACTCTTTTTTCTAGCAGCTTTGAAATTTCTATAGCTGCTGGGTCTCGCAGATGGGGTGGCACATCTGGGAGTCTTCTCTTTGGAATGGGAGTGGATAGAAAGGGTATTCTGTAACCTCTGGTAACCACGCTTTTTACCCAGTTGTCTGTAGTAAGATTTTGCCAGGCCTGAGGGTATAAAGCTAAGCGACCCCCGACTGCCTCCAGAGCAGGACAGTTGGGCCTCCTCTCAGGAGTGCTGGAAAGGTTTTCCAGGGGGTGTATCCCTGTCACCTTGGTTTTGCGGACCCCCTCTGCCGCCAGGGCGGCGTCTTCCACCTCTGCCCCCTCCTCTGCCTCTAGAAGGGGCATTACCCTGCGTGCCTGGGAAAGATCCTTGGGGTTTTCGAAACCACATTTTTCCACCGCGTTGCCCTTTGGGGTACGGTCTGGATGGGGTGGAAAAACGGACTCCGACAGCAGACAGAGTCTTTCCCTCCTGTTCACACCGGGTAAGGGTCTCCTTTACTTTGGGGCCAAAGAGAGTGGCACCATCAAATGGGGCATTAGTAAAGGAAGACTTGAAGGCTTCCGCAAATGAACATAAGCGCATCCAGGATTGTCTACGAAGAGCAATCGCTGAAGCTGCTGCCCTACTCGATCCTTCGGCTGCGTATGAGATCAGCCTCATGGATGAGTTAACAATGGATGTAAGGGTATTGAGATGTGCTGTAACTTTCTCTGAAACAGCAGCATCTGTAGTACCCTGGAGGGTATCTCCCAACTCTTTGATTAGATCCCTCTGTAGACGTGTAAAGTGGGTCAAATAGTTCAGGGATCGCATAGAAAAAGCCGCTGAACTAAAAATGCGCTTACCATCGTCCTAGAATCTTTGTTAGGCGGATGGACAGATGAGGATGATTCCGACATCTCCTTTTTCGTGGCGCTGCCACCACCATAGCGTCCACTGGAACTCCCTTTGTGAGGTAAGCCTTGTTTTGGGGTGCAGTAATATATTTATTAGGCTTTCTAGGGACTGGTTCCACCGTGTCAGGTGTCTCCCATGCCCTTGAGCAATCAGCTCCATTAACTCATCAAGGCGGAGTGACCCAGGAGGAGGAAGAGCGAGCACCAAATGCCTTCAGCAAGACTGACTCATCCTCAGAAGGGGGAAGGGACTGCCAATCACCTCTCTGTTTTAGGATCTCCAAGATGTCAGCAAAAGAGACATCCTCTGAAGGTGACTTTGGGGACCCTTCTGACTCATCCAAGTCAGTGTCCGATGTCAATGATTCTTGTGGAGAATCTAAGTGTCTCCTCTTACACAATCTTTTCCTAGGGACTTCTTCGGGGGGAGCATCTGAAGAAGCCTCCGAGGAAGAGGGGGCACCCTCCAGGGGTGGCTGAGACACAGGTGCTCGACGCTTGGATGTGGCCGTTGGTGCAGAGGAGGATAACGGTCCTTTATGGGGAGGAGAGGCTGCTTCTACTGATGTGGTTGTCTGGGTAGACAACACCTTCCTCATGAGATCGAAGGCCCCCGGGTCCCGAGTCGAGGTATCTCCCGGTTCCGAAGAAATGGGGAGAATCCCTGAAACAGGCACCGAAGGCATCGACCCCGAGGACGGAACCGAGTCGATCCGAGCCGAGGCCCCGAGAGGAGAGTCGGAACCAAACATCGGTTCGACTCGGTCCCGGAACCAAGGATGGATCTTCAGCTCCGAGACTCCGGTACCGGATCCGACGGAGTCGAGGTGAATGGAGCCGACCGAGAAAAGGACGGTTCTGGCACCGAGGGCTCCACAATCAGTAGATCAGCCTCTTCCGGCTCCAAAGACTGGACAGGTCTCGGAGGAGGAACAGATGGAGATAATGGAAGGCCTTCAAGTCTCGACACCAATTGGGTGGAAACCGAGATGAGTTTGGATAAGGCCGTATTCTCCATTAATTTCTGCACCACGCGGTCAACATCAGTGTTGGAGAGGGGCCTGGAAGAACGGGTCGAAGGAATCGAAGACGGAGCCGACCTCAACAGTGTCGGGGGAGGGAGCTCCATCACCGGTTCCAAGACTCGAGGCTCGGACACTGACAACAGTTGAACACTCGGCCCCAAGGTCTGTGGAACCGGTGATTGAACCTTAACCGAAGAGCTCGGAGCCGATGACTTGGGCTCCGACGTCTTCGATTCCTTCGAGGATTTGGATGCCTGGTCTGAAGCATCCAGAGCCTCTTGAAAAGAAGGTTTCAATAAACCCCTATCCATGAGTTTCCTGCGCCTATCTGTCATGACCCTCCCACTGAAAGAATGACAAATAGAGCAGTCTTCTTGCAGATGGAGAGGGCCAAGACAGTAGACGCAGGAACTATGATTGTCAGTAACTGACATTTTTTGCCCACATTGGCAACGCTTGAATCCAGATTTAGTCTTCTCAGACATCTTAAACTTAATGTGGAAAAAAGGTGAGAAGTCAAGTCCAGGTAGTAAGTCAAATCCGGTGAAATTGTCAAATCCAGTTAAAGAAAAAATGTCTATCCAGTAGTCAATTCAGAAAGGGGTGGTAGGCCCCGAGGGAAACTCTAATAAGTTTAAAATTAAACTTAAACGTAACCGAGAATTCCTCAACCGTACCACACACACACACACTTAGTCTCTAAACACACTTTATAGAATAAATTTATGTTGAAATAACAAGAAAAAAATGTTAATCTTAGCTTTAGTTGTTCGAGCTCGACCCAGTGATGCGAACGCTGCAGCGGCAAACTAGATCTGAGGTAAAGGCAGAGGGGGATTGTGGGTATTAGGTTGTCTCGAGCTTCTTCTCGATGCAGAGCTTGCAAGCGGCCGACACGGAGCCGAGGATCGGCTCTGAACCCATGTGTAAGAACAAACGGCGAGATTGAACACTCTCACATCTAACTTTAATTAAATACGCTGTCCTGGTCGCCAAACTGTCATTATGAGAGTCCAATCAAGACAAAATGAAGTGTAGAAGAATAAAAATATTTAAATGCATTGGCTGCATGACAGCTTACTTAATATCTAGATGGAAACAAAAAGGTTGTGAGGCATGAAAAAATAAATTACTTTTTAAACATTACTGGAATGCCAGTCAAAATCAAGTATAAGAAAAACAAGCAGCACTCAACTCAAACCACTTCTCCTTGCACTGCAGTTCTAATTACAATTTATATTCAGCTTTATTAAAGTACCAAGTAACATGCTGAAAGTAGAAATCTCTGTGATGCCCCCACTTGTAAAAATGTTTCTTATCCAAACAAGACCTTCTGCCTGACAACTATCTACTTGTTTCATGGGGAAAACATGATCAAAGTAAAAAATGAAAAGCAAAAAAGAAACAAGCTCAAGAAACATTGCTTAAAGGATTACTGTACAGGTTATGGACCACACATGATTGGTATTCTGTTTAGTTTACGGGTAGAGCCTGCAGAGATGATTGGAAGTCTCCAACAAGTGTAATGAGCTTCTTAAAATAATGTAACCCTGTCCTTTATTACAAATACTGTTACATGCATTTCAATACCTAAGGCTTATACATTATCTAGTTAATTATTCTCTGCATGGCAGCAACAGAAAGGCATTCAATGTTGGCAGTTCTTTAACAGTATGCTTATTAAAGCTTACTTGCATCTTACGATCTCAGACAAGCTTACCTGATGGTCATTAAAGCATTGCTACTTAAACACAGAGCAACAGGCACTTTCTGAGTAAGAAGCATAAATCAACAGTACAAAAATATGACAGAAACCAAACCATTCTGCAAAATCATGGACAGATGAAAAGCCACTGTAGTACTTGTGTCTACCTTGGATGGGGGGACACTGCACATTTACACTGCATAACTACTCCTTGCCTTGCTTGGACACATCCAGAGTCACTACATGGGGGAGTGGGGTGCAACAAGTATGTCACAATTTGAAATGTCTCTGGCTGACTGTGATGGCTGACACATTTGTCATACCTCTCAACCTCAGAGCAAGAAATCTGGACAAAGCCATACATAGAAGTGGGACAAAGGCCCAAAAATAAGGACAATTTTTAAATATTGCTCTTATAAACTTATTAAGATAATAGAATAGGTCTTGCATTAGTATGAATTTTCTGAATGGTATGAAATCTGAAACTCAAATGTCTGTCACTATTTTCTAACTTCAGTCTTTAATGATTTGTCACTAATTTGCCAAAAAAAACCACAATTTTATAAAAAATGGACCAAAAATGTGATTCAAAAATATAAAATAGCCACACAATACAGCTGGCAACCTGTCAAAGAAGGGACACTTTAATATTAGTACTGCTTACATGAGCAGCTGACAAAATAAAAGAATCTACATGCATTTCTGAAATAAAAGTAATCTATAACTGAGTTATTTCTTAATTGTAAACCCTCCATGTTTTCTTCCAAAATTGCTATTTTACGGAGGGATTATTAGGGGAAGAGAAACATTTTGAGCCAAAATTGGGGACAGTTAAGAGGTTTGGCTATGCCTAATTCTATAAAGCAATTTATTTGCATGTACCTCTCAACTTGTTAATGCAATAAATCTGGACAAGGCCAAATATATTGGGGAAACACATAAACAGTACTAAAAATTGCTCTTGTATAAACTGAGACAGTTGACAGAACAGGTCTTACTTTAGCATGCATTTTTCTGAAGGTTATGAAGTCTGAAACTCAGTGTGTCATTATTTAGTGGCTTAATTCCTAAATGATTTGCCAGAAAACCACAAATTATATGAGAAACAAACCAAAAATAAGAAGCAAAAATCTATTCATTCTGTGAAAATCTGGACAGTTGGGAGGTATAGTTCAGCTGATGCTGTCTGAGTTTGCCACCCTTCCCCCTCACAAAATCATGGTCAAATGGAGCCCCCCCCCTGCAGCCATTCCAATGATCCATTACTTGGCTATTTCACTCCATTTACCATAAACACTAATGTTCATACTGCTTTACTTCTATGATGATTTGGACTTCATTTGAAAGTTTTATTTTGCATTTTACAGCACAAACACTAAGACATCTGCTAAACAAAGCAATGCAGTCTCACAATGAAAATAGACTTAGCATTAAAACTTCTCTGCCCTTGAAACTCACATTCATTGAAACAGCATTGAAACCCACATTCAAAGAAAATACATTTTGCCAGTGGCAGATAAAGATTAATTTTGGGCTGTTTTAAAATCATAGGCCCCTTGCACATGAAACACCCATGTGTTCTTTGATACACTTTCCTGGTTGTACTAAATTATATTCCTTGTACAATACAGTACAGTTGTTAGAGGGCGTTTTAAATTTATTGTTTTGAACATTTTTCCAGTAAACAATGAAGCAAAACACATGCACCAATAATGACAAAACTGCCCAATTCAGAACATTTTTTCAGTAAACAATGAAACAAAATACATGCACCCATAATGACAACACTGTCCAGTTCAGAACATTTCCATCATTAAAAGTCTACTCAAACTTCTACAGTCCACCATTATCAGTAAATGTGCACAATTCTACAGTCCACCATTATCAGTAAATATGCACAATCTCTGAAGAAGTAAAAGTCATCTAAATAATTCCACATTAAAGAAATCTGTAACGAATGAAGAGGTTGCTTCTAGCAAACACCTTTATATTTCATGGTTTCTTCGAAAAATAATGTGTCTGTTGCCCTGAGGAATAAATTGCCTATATTACATAAAAAATGATAAGCTAGTAATATTGCAATAGGAAATGGATGGCAAACTGATAACAGGCTCATAGTTAGTATCTTCACCAAAGAGGACATTCTCAGTACGGCAGCATCCACCCCTTGTGGGAGTAGAACCCACAGCCTTCTGCATCAAAAGCAAGTACATAACCTGTTGTGCTATTAACAATGCAAGCAGACTCAGCATAAGCAGCACTAAACTTCTCTTCCCCTGCAGCTCTCAGCTCCTTGTAAAATCTACTCAATATTCAACTGCTTCTCAACTTTGCAGCACAAGAAATCTGGAAAAAGCCAAAATTTATTGGGGGGGGGGGTGGTCAAAAGCCCAAAAACCAGGAACACATTAAACATTGCTTGTATAATCTTGGAAAGTTGCTAGAATAAAATGCTGTGTTATCACCATACAATTTACTGCAAGGTCCCTGTGCAAAACAGTCAGAGCAAAATACCACATACCACTATGCCAAATCAGCTGCTTTGTGAAAGAGAGGAAGACTGAAAATTAAATGGCTATCATTTAGTAAATTCAGTTCTCACCATAGCTGTCAACCTCTTAGCACAAAACACCTGGACAAACCCAGTAATGAGGGAATACAGCCCTCAAACACATTCAGTGAATTTAGTTCTTGCCATAGCTGTCAACCTTGGCACAAAAAACCTGGACGAAGCCAATAATGGTGGAATACATTCCCAAAAATAGGGACAAATTTCAAATATTCATCTTATAAACTTAGAAAATTGCTAGAATAAAAGGTTGTGTTACTATGTATTTTCTGAAGAATATGAAATCTGAAATTCAAATGCCTGTCAATTTTACTTCTGACGGAACAAAAACAATTTTCAGCAGAGGCCCAGGGGGAAATACTGCAGACACATGTCTGTAAAATAGCAGGACACCAGAGCAAATCCACACAAACACAGGGAGGAGATGCAGACTCCACACAGAAGGCACCCCAGCCAAGAATCAAACCAGAAAACCTATAGCTATGAGGCAACAATGCTACCACTGCACCATTAAATATTTAAGGAATTAAACATTCAGAAACCTGAAGTATGAAATTCAAATGCCTGTCAATTTTATTTAACATTTGTTAACCAGGACAGTCTGACTTAGAACAAAAAAACAATTTTCAGCAGAGGCCCAGGAAGTAATAATGCAGACATGTCTTTGTAACATGGGAGGACACAAAAGCAAACCCACACAAACACAGGGAGAAGATGCAGACCCCACACAGAAGGCACCCCAGCCAAGAATCAAACCTGAAAACCTGTAGCTGTGAGGCAACAATGCTACCACTGCACCATCAAATATCTAAGCATTTAAACATTTAGAAACCACAGATATTATGAGGAACAGAACAGATCAAATATGAGGCAAAAATCTGCAAATTTTTTACAAATGGTGATGGGTAGGGAATTCAGGCCCTTAACACCTGCATACAAGGTACAGGGTTCAAGCCTGAGGTATTCCCTACCACACCACCATGAGTTTGCTCTAGCCACCAGTATATAGCAACTGGGGTATTACTTACATGCACACACACACCCCTTGCCGCCGATATCCAAACAGTCCCTTTGCCAGTATTCCTCGCGATTGGTCCATCCCGAACAGTCCAAATCCTTGCGATTGGTCCAGCCTGCTGCTGCTGCAGTCCAGAGTGCCTCCATTTCATGACATCACCGCCGCACAGACTGCTGGGCATCTTGGGGCCGTGATGCCTTTCCCCCTATCTAGACTGCTGAGAAAGCAGTCTAGGATGTGCAGACTTCCAAGAATTTACGGTGTTTGTTTTTGTGTTTCTTGGTTTTATTTTTATTTGTTTTTTTTAGGTGGAAGGGCTGCAGTCCTATAGCATGAGTCACCCCTGCTTTTATCACAACAACTCAGGGAACAGAAACTGGAAAAGGTTGTCACCAAGCTTAGGGAGCCTATAACAAGGAAGATAACAAGAGATCCTGTAGAAGTGTTAGAAATATTTTTGGAAATTTTATGAAAGTTTGTATAAAGCAGAGATATGGAAATCAAGAAAAGGTACAAATGAAAAATTTTTATGGAAGAATTAAATATGCCAAGGTTAGAGGGAGAAGAGGCTCAATTACTAACAGTTAAGATAGGAAGAGATGAGATAAAATGGCTATGTATAACCAATGTACAGGAAAGTCCCCAGGGAAAGATGGTATTTCTGTGGAAGTTAGGAGGGAAAAAATGATAAAGATCTGAAAGGTTTTAACAGTATTTCAAGAGGTGGAGAAGTACCAGCAGCCTGGAAGAAGGTGGTGGTAATGGTAATACCTAAAGACGGTAAAATCCATCGGATCCAGCTTCATACAAGCTCATTTCAATACTAAACCATGATTAAAGTGTTTATGTCTATAATGGCTAAAAGAATGGCAAAAGTGGTACCAAAATTGATAGATATGGATCAGTGTGGTTTTCTGGAGGGGAGGCAAACATTTGACAATATTAACAGAACACTGATGATTCAAAGGGAAGCAGAATGCAAGAAAATACCACTGTTATTGGTGGGTCTTGATGCAGAGAAAGCATTTGACATCGTAAACTGGGACTTCATGAGCAGGGGAATGGAAGCATTTCCTTTCCCCTGATACTATTATATGGTTGATTAGAAGTATATATGAGGGATCAGAGGTGAAAATTTAAGTGGGTGTGGTCCTCTCTGATAACTTCTGCTTGAGAAGTGGAATCAGGAAGGGTTATCCACTTTCCTCTTTGTTGTTTGCATTATATTTAGAACCATTGGCAAAGAAAATATGGGACTCAGAAATTCAAAGATATAACTGATATGGTAGTCAGGAAAAGCTGACTCTATTTGCAGATATTATTTTATACATGACAAAACCAGAAAGGGACATTACAGCATTGTGGAACATTTTAAGACGGTTTCAAATCTTCTTGGGATATAAAATTAATGAAACTAAAACAAAGGCAATAGCAGTAAACTATGTACCCACACACAAATTAGTCCAACAATATCCATATTTATGGAGACATGACAAAATGAAGTATTTAGGAGTATGAATTAGAAATCACTCTGTTTTTGCAGCTAAGGATATGTGGGAAGACACTAAACAGAAGATAATAGAAAAACTGAGAAACTGGAAGCTTTGTTAGATGGATATTCATACTAAGATACAAGCAATTACAATGTTTTTAGTCCATTTGGTCTTGTACATAGGTCAGGCATATTTTTTATAAAACCAGAGGAGAGCTAAGGATAGCAATTAAAAAAGAGTTGAAGGATTTTATCTGGAAAGGGAAGACAGCAAGGGTCAAGTGGGATAAGCTGATTCTTCCAATAGAACAAAGTGGACTAGGATTACCCAATTTGAAGGGGTATTTTAGAACAATACACTTAAGGCTCTTATACACAGCACAACCAGAAAACTATAATTCAAAGTGGAAAGGAATGATAATGATACAGGGAGGAAGCTCAAGAAATATGGAGAGATTGGGATTTTGGATGCAGACTCTTACGAAGAACAAAAATCATACATGGCTATTATATTCATAAAACAACAGGGAATATTCTAAGAACTAAACCAGCCCAAGAATGCAGAAAAGAGATTTTGCTGATAGGGAAGACTGCAGTTAGGGATATAGATAATAGGCAAGAGAGGGATGGAATTCATTGGAGAAAAGTGGCAAAGGAACCAATGTATTGGGAGCAAATAACTAGAAAGGGAAAGGTCATAGAATGGGAAGAGGGCAATAATTTATTTGGACTGCATTTTAGAGATTGCCTTCCCTATCAAAGATTGATATCAGAGTATAGGCAAAGAAATAAGGGCTCCTTAATGAAAGGCCAGCACTGGTAGAGTTTTTAATAGAATCTAGTACAGAAGCTGATGTTAAAAAAGGAATTAGTAAAGCATATAAAATATTGCATGATAATTACATGAATCAATCAGAGGAGCTTAGAAAGGACTGGGAAGAGAGATTGGATAAGCAATTCACAAAGAGACACTGGAGGTAGGTATATGTATATCTCCCAAATATGTAAGTCTAGATTTAGGGTCTTTGCCTGGAAGTGTTTACATAGTGTACATCACTATGTATGTATACCTTTAAGACGCTTTCCATAGGCTTGCACATGTGTATAAATACTGAGCATGTGCAAGCCAGACTGCCATTTTGTAGAGCGCTGTTGAGATGTAAGCATGCATGTATATAATGGCCTGTCAGTTAATCAGTTTGTTTATATTTTAGGTTGTTGCTATCTATCCTGATGTGTTTCTATGTAATAAAACATATAAATGAACTATCCTGCCTGTTCATCTTTAATCATAACATAGGATGAGTGACATGGTATCAGAATGTGATCCAAAATCAAAACCAAGAGACACTCAGTTAATGTTGGAGAAATATAGAGGAATGGATCATCCCTACTACACACACAACTCACAAAACAGATCAGAAAATAATTCCAGGTACTAAAAGTTGCTTAAATGATTTCTTACTCAAAGAATATAAAACAAGGCACTCAGAATGCTCAAAACAAATTTCTAATTGAACAAAATGTCTGAAACTGTGAAATATTGATAAAAATATTCTAAATAGTTCTGAAATTGTTTGAAACAATGTCCAAATCACATAAAATGTACAGAATAGGGCGAATGACCTCACTTTTTCTGCTATGTGCTACTTTTTCACATTAAAGTTTTTCAAGATATCCGAACTGTACAAAGTGTTCACAAGTTTCTGCAGTATTACAGTGCAGTTATTTCACAAAATACAGCCATTTCAAAGCATATTTCACAAAGTACAGTATTATGAAGAGCTTATTGTGGCTTTGAATGTTATTACAAGTAGTTGGTGTGTGTGTGTGTGCATGTTTGTACATAATTACAAGTGGGCCAGGATTGCATTGTTTTGCTATAATTTGTTGGCATGGCAGAAGGCTTTCATAGACCAGCTCCACTTGCATTTGATAATGATATTGCAGAAAATCAAAGCGTGTTTGAGCAAGAGTACAATATTTTCATACAAGCTGCATTTTCTGACAAAGATGCACATACAAAGGCATTCATCCTGCTTAATTTAGCTGGTTCAGAGGCCAAAGAAAGTGTGTGTTCATGTGTGTATGCACCTGCTATGTTTGCAGGGGAGGGGGAAAACTGCCATACAGTGGTACCAGCTGAATCAAGGGAAGACCCAGAGTGCTTAAAAAAAGAAGTTATATCTTACCATAACGTTTCATCAGTGTTTTCGATCTTCATCTATTCTTGACTAATGGGTACAGTTCCGATCCTCAGAACCAATCTGGCCGTTACATAGCTCATGCCAGCCAAAAAATCTCTTGAACTACAAGTCTACCCACAATTCCCCTCTCTAAATTACCTCAAATCGAGTTTGCCTCTAGAAAAAAGTAATACAATACAAGTCAGAAGCGGTGTTCCAGATGCCCGAAACAATAAAAAAACAGGACAGGATATTGTTCCACTATAAACCTGCAGGAGGTGGAAGGCAGGAGGGGCGCAAGACTAGATGAAGATTAACAACATAAATGGAACATTATGGTAAGACATAACTTCTTTATCTGATGATGTCAATCTTCATCTATTCTTGACTAATGGGACAAAGTCCCCAGCTACTATACCTTGTATCCTGGGAGGCCATATGGAAGTATATTCCTGAGCACCATAGAGCCAAAAGATGCTGTCCCACTGGAGACCATTTCCAATTTGTAATGCATAATAAAGGTATGAGGCTTAGCCCAAGTTGCAGCGCACAAATGTCTGACATCGAAGCTCAAGAATGAAAGACTGTAGAAGTTGCCACTGATTTTGTTGAATGTGCCTTGACTGGTTTTGAAAGTGTCGTATTCAACTTTTTGTATATGAACGATATACATTCTCTCAGTCATCTGGAGAGTGTTACCTTGTAGACTGCTCTTCCCAAAGTTTCACTGGCAAAGGATATAAACAATTGATCAGATCATCTTAATTGTCTCATTCTATGTAAATAGAATTGCAATTGCCTATGTACATCCAGAAGGTGAAGGCAGTATTCTCCTTTGTTAGAATAATTTGGGAAAATACTGGTAAGTCTATAGATTGATTGATGATAGCATCTGAAATCACTTTAGGCAAAAAGATCAGATTTGTTCTGAGTGCCACACTGTCCTTATGGAAAATTAAAGGAGAATCACACCCACAGACTCAAAAAAACATGTTTATTTCATCATGGTTTGGTGTTTCCTACATTTTAACACCACTCTGGTATTATTTACAGGTTTGTAAATATTTGTATACATACTTTTTGAGTCTGACCACATGAGGTCTGGCATCATGAAGTTCATCTGATTGTTTAGTCTGTCTCTAGGTATCCTACAATGCAGTGCTTATCTGCAAAAAAAATTACATCATGCAAGCCTCATTTTTCCTAAAGCTCCTGTCACTTCATTAATTTTACATGCATACACTGCTGTCTTTCAGTCAGTTAGTTTTAAATAATATTTCATGCCGTTCAATGACTACTTAAAACACAAACAGTGCAAATGCTGCAGAACAGACTTTCAAAGTGCTTTTTACTGCTGCTTCTTTTTAGAATTGCTAAACTGCAGTCTTTTGTGAAGCCTGAATTGTACTTCTTTGACTCATCTCTCATCCCTTTTCACACCTGACTTCCCTAGTTGTCAAAGTGCTAAGGGTAATTTGAGCAGTTACCTGTTGTGATTGACAGCTCACAGCAGGAGACTTGACTCATGTACTGTTTCCTTGTTTTAGCTTTTACTTTCTGTATGGGTAGGGGAAAGAACAGGGAGCTGTGACATCACAGCATGGGTGGGTTTTTAGGACGGTCATGGTGATCTCAGTTTGGGGAGGGAATTGGCCAGAAAACTATCTGTATTCAGTAGCCTTGATGGCATCAATGAATTAGAGGCTGCAGCAAGATTTTCCAGGGTGAGATAAAAGTTTTTTGAAACTGAAACCACCACAGTGCAGTAAGGCACTGTTCTAGTGGAGAGAAACAGTTGATTTAAAATATTTTAAATGCTATATAGTTGTCTATTCATAGCAGGGACAGTAAATAGGAAGAAAAAGGACAGCAAAGTTGAGCATTTAATAACAGAATCCCATTGTTGTCCTTTAAATAAGGAACTTTAGAGCATAGGGCTTGTAATTCGGAGACCAGTCTCATGGAAGTGACAGCTACGAGAAATAATGTCTTCCAAAAGAGAAACTTTAAATCACAGGTAGTTGCTGGTTTGAAAGGCAGTGCTGTAAGTAACTGTAGTGCTAAAGTCAAATCTCAAGGCAGGAGAGGATCCTTAAAGGGGGGTTTCAAATGTATAGTACCTTTTAGGAAAACTTTGCAAATCCTGTAGGAAATCAAGGGTGGTTGCTAAAACCAATATAAAAGTTCAAAATCACTGCTAGAATAACTTTGACTGTAGAAGCAGAGGCTCCCTTATGAAAAATGGCAGCCTAATCCATTATCATAGGCCCAGAAAGAAAACTGCTTCCATTTGCTTAGGTAGATACTTCTAATGGATTGTTTATGTGATGATAGCAAACTATGCTGTATGGGAGAAGGTATAGCATTATGCTTGGTGACTAATGGAAGTGGAGGAATCAAGCTGTCAGCTTGAGTCTCTGAAGGTTGGGATGCACTAGTCCCCAAGGATGGGATAGTAGATCCAGAACTGGGTCTAGAATCTATGGTCAGCAAAACAGAAGCCACAGAAAGGGAAAACCATATCTGTTGAGGCCAATAAGGAGCAATGAGAATCATCTTGTTTCTCAACTGAGATGCTTTCTTGCAAAACATTGAGATCAGAGGAATGGGGGAAGGCATAGAGCAGACCCGGGGGCCAATTGTGTAGAAGAGCATCTCTGGGTGACTTCCCCTGAGGGGGCAAAGTAGCTTCTGCACTTGTTGTTGAGAGGTGAGTCAAACAGGTCTCAGCAAGGATGGCCCCAATGAAGAAAAATCTCCTTCACTACTCTGGAGTTCAGAGACCACTCATGAGGCAGGATGATGCATCTGCTCAGCTTGTCCGCAATTACGTTGGAAGTCTCCGGGATGAGCATTGCTATCGGAAAGCAGTTGGAAGATATTGCCTATTGCCACACGAAGGGCTTCTTGACAAAGTGGGTAGGACTTGGTCCCCCCTGTTTATTGATGTACCAGGCTACCAATATGTTGTCTGATTGAATAGCTATCATTCCTGGAAGTAAGGCAGAATGAAAAGCTTGCAACGCCAGAAGCACTGCCCTTAGCTCCAGTACATTGATATGCAGGTTGGTCTTGGAAGGGGACCAAGTGCCTTGGACTATATTCCCTAGATAATGCCCCCCCACCTCATCTGGGAAGCATCCACGGTCACTATGACCTTGGTCTGGGGGAAGACAAAGGGATGACCTTAAAGAATCTCTCTCAAATTAATCCACCAAGTGAGATTGTTTTTGCATCGGCTGAAAATGAAAATTAAGTGGTCCATGGGATGAGGCAGAATTGACCATTGGTTTGCTAAAAGCCATTAGAGAAGAGTCATGTAGAACTTTGCTAGTGGAAGCAAAGTAATAGCTGCTGCCATGGAGCCCAGAGCTTGTAGAATTAATTGCACAGGTATTTTGTTTGAGCACAGAAGGGGCTGGACTTGCACTTGTATTTTCTGCAACCTGTGAAGGGGAAGCAATGCAATGCAAGTAGAAGTGTTGATATGAGCTCCGATAAATTCCATGTCTTTGTTGGCAGTTAACCGAGATTTGGCCATATTGACTGTTATGCCCAATTGGTGGGACAGGCCCAGTATGAAGTCCGTGGTCTGTTGCAGTAGATGCCTGGTCGAAGCGGTGAGGAGCCAGTCTTCTAGGTAAGGAAACACTTGGAATCTGTGCAGCCTCAAATGTGCTGTGACCACCGCCATGCATTTAGTGAACACCCTGGGGGCTGCGGTGAGACCAAAGGGCAGTGCTCTTAACTGGAAATGACTGACCCCTATTTGGAAGTGAAGAAACTTTCTCGAGCGTTTGTCCACTTTTATGCGGTAATACACATCTTGAAAGTTGATACAGCACATCCAATCATCTTTCTCCAAGAAGGGGAGAATAGACTGAATCGTGACTATCCAGAATTTTGTTTGTTGGACAAATTTATTTAGAATACTGAACTCAAGAATTGGTCTCCAGTCCCTTGTTTTCTTTGGCACTAAAAAGAATCCTGAGTAAAAAATGGATCTTAACTGGTCTGGTGGGACGTCTTGGATGACTCTTTCTAGCAGCTTTTGTACTTCTATTGCTGCTTGAACTCTCTGACTGGGTGGAACGTTGGGGAACATTGGGGAGTTTTGCAGGGGTTCTTGGATAAAGGTTAAGTGGAATTTGGTAGCCTCTGGTAATTATACTTAGCACCCAGGCATCAGTGGTAATGTGTCGCCAAGTGTTTGGGTGCACGGAAAATCTTCCCCCGACTCCTTCCAGAGGTAAGCAATGGGGTCTCCATTCAGGAGCACTGATAAGAATGACCAGAGAATGAATCTCTGGAACCCTGATTCTGCGAACCACTCCTGCCTCTTGGATGGCATCATACACTGAAACTCTCCTCTCTGCCATGAGGGGAGTCTGAGCCATGTGTGTCCTGGAAAGGCTTTTGGGATTTCTTGAATCACATTTTACCACTCCTCTAGTTCCTGCAGTAGGACTGTTGAGGGGTAGAAAAACACACGGACAAAGGCTTTCCATCCTTTTCACACCTGGACAGAGTTTCCTTAAACTTGGGACCAAACAGGGAGGACCCATCAAAGGGGGCATTGACAGAATAAGTTTTGAATGCTTCCATGAACTCTCACAGGTGCATCCAAGCATGTCTTCATAATTCAAATGCCTGAAGCTGCTGACCTGGTTGCCCCTTTGGCTGCATGTGCAATGAGCCTCATGGATGAATTCAATATCGACTCCAGGGTAGCTAGTTGGGAGGCCACTTTCTCCTGGACCCCCTCAGCCACTGCTCCCACTAGGGTATCTGATACCTCCTTGACCAGATTCCTTTGGAGTCTCATAAAACGTGCCAAAAAATTCAAAGATCTGATGGCGAAGGTCAATGATGCACAGACCCACTTCCCAAATCTGTCCATTCCCCTGGACTCCCAGTTCAAGGGATGGACATAAGAACTTTCTTTGGTAAATTCTTTCTTAGCAGCAGCCTCTACAAACATGGCATCTACTACCAAGCCCTTAGCCCAGTGTGGTTGGTCCTCTGGGGCAGTAAGAATCTTATCAGGTCTCCAGGGGACCAGTTCAACAGTGTCAGGAATCTTCCAAGCCTGCTGAGCAATTAATGTAATTAAATCATGAGCAGGCAGGGTCACCCAGGAGGTAGATGGGTGCACACCAAAGGCCTGCAATAACACAGATTCCTCAGAGGGTGGGTCTTTGGGCTTTCAACCACCCCTCTCTTTTAAGATCTCCAAAATGTCTCCGAAGGAGATTTCTTCTGGGAGTGATCATGGGGAACCCTCCCCTTCATCAAAATCTATCTCTTCTGTGAAGGATTCTTCAGGAGAATTGATGTGCTTCCTCTTGCATGATCTCTTCCAAGGGGGGCTCCTCAGTGGGAATATCTGAGGAGGACTCGGAAGAAGGGATATCCTTAGAAAGTTAAGTCTTGCAGACCTAATGGGCACTGTCCAGGGGTTAAGTTTGCTGCCTGAACTGAGGAGCCTAGGGCCTGAAAGGGGGGCTCCAAGAACCCAGAAGCCACATTGGAAGATGCAGTGGCCAAAGCCCTTTCCATGGCCTGAAAGGCAGGACCCCCTGAGGAAGGATCGGAGCCTGGAACAGACACTGACAAACTTGGAACTGGGCACACACACAATAGTCACACCCTGCCCAGAGAGTCCCACCTAGCAGACCAGAACCGAAGAAAGGTCCACCACCATTGTAGCTGTAAGGGATATGAATAGTTCCATAGGAATGCTCGGAACTGGTACTAACCCCCCGTGCTTGATGGTGAAGACATGGTCCTGGGGGGGCCCAATGGTGCTGATGGTAGTGAAGAGGCCAGGGGCAAACTCAGCACCGAAAGCAAGGATGCAGTCAGTGCCAAAGTCATAGGAACCTGGGTGGACACAGCCAAAAGCTCAAACTTGAACTGAGGTTATACGAGGACAGTAATTGGGTGCTGTGGGAGAGAACTCAGCTGCTCTAGCAGGGAGTGTGGTATGAACAGTAGAAGAAAGACCCTGAGCTACCAAGATCTGATTGACCAACCTAACAATGTCCAGTTCCGACAGACTTCTGGTGGAGTGCGTAGACAAGGCTGAAGGAGAGTTCAGTCTCTCCACAAATAGACTGGGTAATCGTCCAAAAAGGAATCCACTGAAGATGAATAGACAGACCTGGGTTCCGAAGATGTGGATGGCTTCAGTACCGTAAGTTGTACCAAGGGTGAAACAGTCTGAAGTCGATCCATAGAGAATGGTGGAGCCGAAGAACTAAGGCTCTGAACTGTAGTCATATTTGGTGTCGACGGAATCAAAGTCGTCTTTGGTGCTGAAGATTTTGTCTGTTCCGACAATTTAGGAACTTTTGATTTTGGTTCCAAGGACGACCCCTTCAAGCCATGTTTGTGTTTAACACTCAGTGCTGAAGGAGATGACAGCACCAATCGAGAAGACTTAGAGCCAGAGGCCGGAGGGGACAGGTCGGCTTTGGACAAGGCTTCCTCAAAAGGACCCTTAAGGAGCCCTTTTAGGATTAGCTTATTTTTTTCTCTCGGCCAGGGTTCTATTACTAAAACCTGGCAAATAGTACATTCCAACCTCAGATGGTTCACACTCAAGCAATAGACATATTTGTAGTGGTTATCTGAGTTTGACAGCTTTCTGCCGCACTCAGAACATTGTTTGAATCCTGTGGTAGAGGATTTAGGATTTTCAGCCATAACTATCAAAAAAGGACACACACACACAAAAGGGATTCAAGAGAAAAAAATCTACCAGCAATGGTAGAAAAAGGGTTACCACAAGAGTAAAGAGAAAGAACTACCAGCAATGGTAGGGGAAAGTATTTACCACAGTACAAATAGGGGAAACTTAGGTAGACCAAACAGTATATAAAGGTTAGAACTAACAGTAAGAACATTTAACTATAAATAGAAAAGGAATAACTGCTGGAAACAACAGAAATTATTACATAGCTGAGAGGGATCACTGACTGACATGTCTGATTTGCAAAAGTGACAATATCTAAGGTAATTTAGAGAGGGGAACTGTGGGTAGACTTGTTGCTCAAGAGATTTTTTTGGCTGGCATGAGCTGTGTAATGGCCAGATCAGTTCAGAGGATCAGAACTGTACCCATTAGTCAAGAATAGATGAAGCCTGACATCAGAATATAAATTTAGAGAAATGTGTAACCCCCAAACAAATATTACAATGGAAAGGCACTTATTTTACACAAGGGATCAAAAGCCTGGGGAACCTTTTGCAGCATATATAACTGACTTGAAATCAAAGCCAAAACGTGCAGATTTGGTGATTTAATGGATGAACTGATAAAAGACAGATGTGTGTGTGGTATTAAACATAATGCTGTGAGGAAGATTTTGCTTTGAGACAGTGATTTAACTTTGAATAAGGCCATTGAGATTTGTCAGATATATGAGCTCCCAGAAAGGCACACACATATGCTTACAAATGAGAAATGTATGCTTTCAGTATCTTCTAATGCTAATGTTGATAGTATACAGCACATGGTTAAAAGAAACAGTCCCAAGCACATGGCAACTGTGAACTCTAGCAGTCCCTGGGAAACTCTGTAGCTTTCTATCAAATTCCAGAGCATGCACAGTCTCAGTGAAGCACTAGGCTGAGTCAGCAAACTCAAACCATGTGCCCCCTCACCTAGCCTCATAGTCAACTCATAATTGTGGTGGCAATCATGAGACTAAAATAGAAAAGTGTTTAGCTTTTGGTCAGCAATGCCACAGTTGTAAAAAAATGGAATCATTTTCAAAGATTTTGTAAATCAAAAGAGGCTCATTATTTTATTAAAAGAGAACATTCAAAGAGACAAATTGATCAATTAGAAAGCTGTGACCCAACTTTTCATGTTGATGGTGTGTCTGTGCTTAATGAAACAGTCAATGCAGTAGATTTATGGACAAATAATTAAGTATTTTTTACTGTTCAGATAAATGGAAGACCCACAGAGCTCAATGTTGACACAGGTTCAAAGTGCAATGTTATGTCAGCAGAAACATTTGCTAGAGTGTGCTGATGAGAAGCTTGATTTGGAGGTGTGTGCAAAGCTTGTTGCTTATGGTGTTGAAGAAATTTAAACTGAAGGTTCAGTAGTGCTTTCATGTTACTCTGCTGGGAACATCTATGACTTTTTATTTTTTATTTAACATTTGTTGACCAGGAAAGTTCGACTAGGACAGAGCCTATTTTCAGAGGAGGTCCGGGAGAAACGCTCCAGATGCATTTCTTTTTAATGTGGGAGGACACCGAGTACCTGGAGGAAACCCACGTGAATACAGGGAGGACATGCAGACTCTGCACAGAAGGCACCTCAGCCAAGAATCAAACCAGAGAACCTCTTGCTGTGAGGTGACGTTAACCACTGCACTACACAATTTGCAATTTTACTTAGTGAAAAGGCACATACAATCATTAATAGGCCTCAGAGACAGTTTGAAAATGGAAATACTTTAATTTAATAAGGAAGTCCACCATGTAAGCTTAAAAGACCACTGTTCTAATTTTGCCCAGTCTATTTTTTCTACCTATGCTAATCTTTTTGAAGACAAACTAGGCAAACTCCCAGTTGTGTACTCCATGAAGTTATACCCTGAAGTCAGCCCAGTTGTCAGACCAGCCTGGAAAGTTCCAGTAGCTATGCAGAAGAGAGTCAAGGCAGAGTTAGATAAAATTGTGCAGCAAGGTGTGATTTGTCCAGTTGATGAACCGACTGAATGGGCATCTTCCATGGTGGTAGCTCACAAGAAAAGCTCAGATGATATCAGAATATGTACTGATCCAAGAGATTTGAACAAAGCACTGAAAATACATCATCCAATGCATACAGATGAAGAAATCACTGCTCTTATGCCAAATGCCACTATTTTTTTGTGTTTTGGATGCAGAGAGTTCATTTTGGCAAATTTTGATTGATCGAAAATCCTTATTGATAACCACTTTCAGTACTACTTTTGTCAGGTACAGATTTTTGAGAATGCCATTTAGGATTAATTCTGCCAGTGAAGTCTTCCAGCATGCCATGGAACACATTTCTTCTGGTTATTGGTGTGCTGTTACAGTAGATGATATTCTAGTAGGAGGTAATGGTGAAGCCGAGCATGACAGAAACCTCAAGAAAGTTCTGGAAAGAGCACATGAAGTGAATCTTAAGCTGAATCCTCAGAAGTGCAAATTCAGGCTACAAGAAGTTACTTATATTGGTTATTAGTTTACCAGTTTGGGTTTACAACCAGATCCTTCGAAGCAAACAGCAATTCTTGAAATGCCAGCTCCAGACAATGTTCAAGCCTTACGTTTGCTTGGCATGGTTAACTATGTAGGCAGCCTCATTCCAGACTTAAGCCAACTTTCAGCACTGCTCAGAAGGCTGACACAATGATGTATCCTGGTCAGAACATCACCAAAGAGGATTTGATGCCCTGAAACAGAGAATTGCCATTCCATCAACTCTCAGATACTATGATGTTCACAAACCAGTAACTCTTTATTGCGATGCTTCAAAGTTTGGTCTTGGTGCAGTCATTCTTCAAGAGGGTAGACCAGTAGCCTATGTGTCCAGATCTCTAACCCAAACCGAGATGCAGTATGCACAGATTGAGAAAGAGCTCTTGGCAATTGTGTTTGCACATTCAAAGTTCCATGATTATATTTATGACTGCCCAATTCAAATCAAAACTGACCACCAACCTCTAGTCACTATTATGAGAAAGCCTATGCATGCAGTTCCTATCAGATTGCAATGCATGAAATTGCAAAAGTATAATTTCAATCTTGTCTACACAAAAGGCAAACTTCTTTAGCTTGCTGATACATTATCCAGATCACCCAGAAATAGCACTGAACAGCACAAAAATGAGAAACTTGATTATGAAATAATGGAAGTGAAAAATTTTTCTTCCACACTTCTTGATGAGCTTAGAAATAACACAGCCTTAGATCCAATACTTCAGAAGCTCAACTGCTTTATCAGTCGAGGATGGTCTTCAAAGCAATCTTGTTTACCAGTAGAAGTGCAACCTTATTTTTCTTAGAGAGATCAGATTTTGTCAGACAATGGTATCATCATGAAAGATCCAAAAGTGATTGCTCCAAAATCCTTGCAACAAGAGTATATTACCATCTTGCATCGTGACCACCCAGGAAATGTTTCTACCAAAAGAAGAGCAACAGGACTAGTATTTTGGCCTTCTATGTCAAAGAATATTGAGACAAATTTCATCTTATTCTGTATGTAACAGTACTAAGACACATCAACAGAAAGAACCACTTCAGCTAAGCTAGATTCCTGAACTACCTTGGTTGACAGTAGCTACAGACATTTTTGAATGGAATGGTCAACATTACTTGGTGTTAGTAGACTTTTTCCAATTGATTCAAGATTGACCTACTTCCTAATCTAGCGTCCAGTACTGTCATTACTA
This sequence comes from Protopterus annectens, assembly GCF_019279795.1. Taxonomy (NCBI): domain Eukaryota; kingdom Metazoa; phylum Chordata; order Ceratodontiformes; family Protopteridae; genus Protopterus; species Protopterus annectens. The sequence goes on along the minus strand of NC_056741.1, from coordinate 448,036,861 downwards.
AGTTGAAGCATTATTTTGCAGTCCATGGTAGTCTGCACAGTTATTTCTGACAATGGTACACAATTTACAAGCCAGCAGTTCAAGAGATTTGCTTAAGAGTGGGACTTTATTCATGTTATGAGTAACCTTGAGTACCCACAGTCAAATGGTTTGGCAGAACATGGAGTTCAAAATGCAAAACAATTATTAGAGAAGTCGAAATGAGACAATAGCGATGTTTTTCTGAACCTCCTGAATCTCAGAAATATTCCTTGTGATAAACATCTTGGTTCACCTTCATAAAGGCTTTTGTCGAGACAAACCAAAACCACACTACCAATTAGTAGCAATCTGTTGGTTCCCTGTGCTAACAACAAAGCAATGACAGCTCAACTTATGAAAAGGCACTTGTCTCAGAAGTCCTATTATGATAAGTCCAGGAAACTGCTCAATCCACTATGAAAAGCGGATATCGTGAGGATGCAGATGTCCAAAGATTTTGACTGGATTGGAGTCATGAAAAGTTTATGTCCAGAGCCAAGATCGTACATTCTGTAATCGCAAGGAGTAGAATTTAAGTGAAACTGGAACATTTGGTGCTGGTGTCTGAGCCTGTATTGCAGCATCTTACCTGTGAAAAAGACTATCTCAGAGTGAGTCATCCAGTGTTCCAGTTCCAGAGGACATTCCAGAAAATATCCCTGCTCCTGAGAAGATTCCTGAAACTCCTGAAACAGACTGTTCACCAATGACTGTCCCTGTTGCTAAACCCAGTTCTAATTGCTATATCACTAGATCAGGTCGCATTTCCAGACTTTGTTCCAGATACAAGGCAACTTGGACATGAACATTGTGTTTATTTCTTAGTGTCTGTATAATTGCATGTCTTTTTCAGATATAATTTTCATTGTGGGCAATTCACTAAAGAGGGAGGATGTAGATCAGTATTTATGTATTCCTTTAAGAAGCTTTCCATGGACTTGCAGATGTGTATAAATACTGAACATGTATGAGCCAGACTGCCATTTTGTAGAGAGCTGTTGAGATGTAAGCATGCATGTATGGAATGGTCTGCCAGTTAACGTTTGTTTATATTTTATGTTGTTGCTATCCATCCTGATGTGTTTCTATAACTCCACCTGTTTGCTTTGAATCATAACATAGAATGAGCAACACACAAGGTATTTTTATACCCAAAGTAGACTCCAAAGAATTTTTCTTCAGGTGGATAGCAAATGTTGGAGGTGTGATGGGCAATAAAGAGGTGACTGGGAACATTTTTTGGGAGTGTAATGAGCTGGCACTCTTTAGGGGATTCCCTGTGGACTGCTCTGTCGGAGATGCTGGGTGAGCGGATTGGACTGACTGGGGAAAATTTTTTTTAAGCTATGATACAGAATTGGAATTGCCTAGACATAGTAAAGTCTTGCTGAGTCTAATTATGGTGGCTGCCAAAAAAAAGCAATTACTAGAAAATGGAAATTAAAGTCTAGACCAACTTTGCTAGAAGTAGTGAATATAGTAATGGAGATACAAACTGGAATTGGGATCTTTAGAAAAGGGAAAGAACAACCTACATAGTAAAAAAAATGGGAATTGTGAGAACAATATATACGGAAAAGGAATAAGGTTTAAGAGGCAGGATTTGAATGAGCTATATAGTGCTTAACTGCCAATGACTGGATAGATAAGTGATGTGCAATGTTTGCAACTACAGTTGTTTCAATGGTGTCCGTAATGTATTATGTTTGTAACTAAAATGGTGTCATTTTGTTTGTCATTTCTATAAATGTAAGATTGCCTATGTCATATGTGAACATTTAATAAAGATGTTTGTTGAAAAAAAATTACTATTCCCTGGTTCACTTACTAGAGCAAGGCAAGATGAAGTAGATGAGGGATCCTTCTATGTCAGGTTTTAAAAACAGAGTGCCATGAGACTTCAGTCTCATCCAGGGGCAGCTCGTGCTATAGGACTGCAGGGCTGCAGCCCTCCCACCTAGAAAACAAAAAAGAAAAAGTACAGGAAACACAAAAACAAAGTAAAAACATGTTACGATTGCCGCAATGCAATTCCCAGAAGTACTCCGCGCATGCACGGGAACACTCTCAGACTGCTTTCTCAGCAGTCTGAATAGGGGAAAGGCATCTCTGCCCCGCAGATGCCCAGCAGTCTGTGCGGTGGTGATGGCTCAGAATGGAGGCACTCCAGACTGCAGCAGGCTGGACCAATCACGTTTAACTAGTGTGTCAGCTAACGCCAGCAGCAGGCTGGACTAATCGCATTTAACGCGCCTCAGCTAACATCATTAGCGAGGTTTGTTGTATTCAGCTTTGTTAAGAGGGACTGTATGGAAATGCTAAAAATTTAGGATATATTTCTTGGCATCAGAGTGAAAGTGCATGTTCAAGCTTTTGTGGGCTAGAGTTAGATTTAGGGCTAGGGAAGGGAACAGATCTTGTGCTATGCATGTGTTTTTGTATGTGCAAAATGTGTATACACACTTTATTTAATGGCATTGCTAAAGAAAGCTATCGTGTAGGGTTTGGATTGGATCAGTGCATGACTAGGGTGGGCAGGAGTCAGATAAACATATTCAGCAAGGATTGTGTGGTTTCCAGTCTTATTTCACTTTTTTTCTAAAAGTGAATTGCTGTTTTGAAGACCTAGGTTATAAATCAGAACAATTTAGCTTTAAGTTGTCTGATAAAATTATGAATGCTATAAGAAAAAAAAAGAATGTAAATAGCTTGTAATTTTGCCACTGCATGACATATAGAATGCAATACATATGTTGACTGCTGTAAGTAGCCATTATTTTTTCTGCACTGTCATTCCTTTACTGTCCAGTTTATACTGATGCCTAAACCTCTTTTCAGTTTCATGGACTGTAACGTTACGCATGAAGTATGTCAATTCCCTGAAGTAGTAGGTCTTGCATTTAAATGATACTGCACAGGGCTTTTTATACTGAGAACAATATAATGCATGCATTATGAAGTGATACAAATGCAACAAATGCAATATGGTGGCAGATGTTTTAGTCAGGAACTATGTAGTTTACAGAGTTTTTTTTTTTTTTTAAGAGACATCCACTGGAATTGTATTTGTTTGTTGTTGTGGTCTATTTCTGAAATCAGGTTGCACCTTACCCATCAGACCTGGAAACTTTTGCTTTTTTCCTTTTGATAAGAGTCTGCAGCTTCAACATATATTTTGTTACTGCTACAGCTATTCCAAATTAACCTTGTTTCAGCATTTCTCTGGGGATATTGTTATTACTGGGTAAGATTTGATATAGAAATAAACTAATCATGCACAGAATTGGAAATAAAACAAAAGCAGCCTGCCTTCATTTTTGTGTATCCAACAATTCTGCAAGAAGAGGCACAGCACTGAAAAGGAATTATAGTAAATAAAACACAGTATGTCTTTAAAATATAAATAAATGCATACTCGCATTTAAAGTGTCCGATAAAAAGCAGGCAAGTTCTCCCTTGCATTTTCATATATAAAAGTCAGTAGCATATCTCCGGGGATTTAATGCATTTAGATTTATGCTTTTATTCCTTACCTTATTAGCAAGACAAGCAGATTATACAAATAAAGTTATTTTAGATAAAGAATGGGGTTATGATATGTATTGCATTTTGATATCTATACAAAACAAGTATATTTTCTGTAATTCTTTTTTCCAAAGTTGCCGGTAAAAATGTATATACTGTATCTATGCATTACTTTTGATAGCTATATACCTGAGTACAGGGTTACAACAATATTGCCTGTGCCTATTTCTCAAAAACAGTATATAGTCTATATCAATTGGAATGCTTTTAATTATGTGCACCTATGTCCGATGTCCTTATTTACATATGTTTTTATATTATTTATATATGTACATTCAGTTGTATTTGTCTAAATGTATGTATCTAAATGTGCATGTTTACATGTTTACCTTCATTTATGTTTTTAATGTGTTGTGCCGATTTTGAAGATCTAAGCATCATGCCTATTTTCAATAGAGATCATGGAAGTCATGGGTGACATTTATATAAGTTAGGATAAATTTGTGTAGAACTTAAGGGAAATTCCTCTGCTATTATTCATGCAAATACAAATACAAACAAGTAACCTCTGTATTTCTACCACGTTAATCTTGATCTTTTTAGAACTTCATCTATAAATAGATGTAATACATTGAACATTGCAAAGGCAGCTTGAAACACCCATTGCTAATCCAAGCAATAATGCCTGACAGAGAGGATGTTACAGTCCCCAATGGTGTGAGACCTGATATTAGAGGCTGAGGGCCTCTCCACTTCTGGAATGTCCATTATTTCTTTTTAAAGTCTACCCTGAAGGACATTATTGAGCTTAGATAATGGTACATAAATTAAATTGTTTTGTATTTGTTTTATTAGTATATACATATTTTTCATATTTTTAATGTAGAATAGTTCCATCACCTAAAGTTTCAAAGTTGCTGTAGCACATGCAATTACTGTTGAAGGAAGTATTTTACATAATAATGTCTACATACAGACACACATGCAAGCATGTAGAGTCACAGATACACAAGACCGCGGTGGTGGTGCTGCGGTAGCGTTGTCGCCTCACAGTAAGACGCTGTCCGGTTCGATTCTCAGCTAGAGCGTCTTCTGAGTGGAGACGTGTGAATGGGCGTACCTTCGTTGAAGGTTGTGCATCAGGCCTGGCAAGCCGGTACGTAAAAATCAACTGCCAATCATTAGCGGACCGGAGTTCCGCTGTGGCGACCCCTAACCGGGAAAAGCCAAAAGACACAAACAAACAAACACAGAAGGTTGCAAACAAAAGTGTATACTCAAGTAGGGAGACTCACTCACTTATACATACAAACAGGCACACACACACACACACACTAAATGCATTTTGCCATCAAATAAAGAAATATAAAAATAGCACTTGTAGTCTAACATATCAGTTCATAAATACTAGGCAAACAGTCTGCAGACCATTATAAGCCTAGCCAAAAAATCCTATTCAAAAGTTATCTCTGGCCTCAAAGAGGGAAAGACAATATAGACCATGGGAGAATTTGAGGGTACCCATCCAATTATCTACATTTACTCTGAAACTGGCCAGGGTATGCCCTGTTTGATGTGTAGTGGAAGTTTATAAAATAATTGAGTAAAATGTTAGGATATGAATCTATCACTCCAATGTGTGTTGTTTATCTGCTGATGAAGGTCCATTTTTGTTACCTGAGTATTTGAGGTTCCATTAGTTCTGTGAAGGAATAGGAGGTCAATCAGGGTTATATCTTTCATGGCTCAAAAGACTGGACATAGATCCCTGCAGATCAGTGTGTAATAGAATGAGTTCAGAGAAAGTGCTGAGAGTCTCAATTGATAACTGAGATTTTTGAGGCCACTGATCTTTTTTAGTCATCTGTTTTGTGAAATATTTACACAAATACAAGTCAAATGGTGTGCTATATTCAATAGTGCTTCTATTAAGATATGAGCAAAGGGGAAATGAGACTTTCTGGATCTCGCAGAGATGCCCTTAAAAATTAGATGAGCTAGATAAAAGGTTTTCTGAACTACTGTAGAGGCATCATGACTACGATAAGAAATTATCCAGAAGACTGCCTAAATCCCTCAGAACAGGCTCTAATCTGAGGGGTGCATTACCTATATGGTAAGTGAAACTGTTCCGTTTACCAAAATGAACTACACTTTTTTATATTTAATTTGAGAGCATTATCTTTGCACCAGTTGTTAACATGGTCTACCCCATGCTGGACCAATTATGATTCAGTTGTAGATTGAATAGCATCACTGAACTTACAGTTATTTACAAACTTAGTTAAGTATAGGTCAGGAGTGCTGGCCTGAAGGTCTGAGAAATAAATGCCAAAGAGGAGACAGCCCAAAACTGAGCCCTGTGGTAAGCCATTGGCATTTGTTTTTTGTTTGTTTTCACTAGTGGCACCTGCAATTCTAACTACATGGGTTCTGTCAGAAAACCAGTTAGCTATCCATTGCATAATATAAGGCTATTTTCATTTTTACATGTCTATCAATAATGACTGCATGGCAAATAGTGTCAAAGGCCTTGGATAGGTCTAGATATGTTTTATGACTACTTAACCACAATCCACTGTTTTGGTTACTTCTTCAAAGACATTAATGAGGTTAAAGAGGCAGGACCTGCCTTTGACAACCCCAAATTAATGAGGGCCCAAGGTTAAGGGATTTTCAGTGTCTAGGTTAATGAAGTCTGAAATGATGAGTTCCATAGCTTTTTATATGAGGCTAGTGAGACTAAAGGGTCTGCAGTTTCCATGGTTTGTGGTTGGGCTACCCTTGTATAATGACATTACATTGTCTGTTTTCCAGGCTTCAGGAGTCTAAATAGTGGAGAGGCTTATATTAAACAGGTTAGCAGTGGTTCAGAAGGGCCATATTAGGCACTGATAATCATGAACATGTACATTACCAGGGTCCATGGATGAAGTATTCTTAGTTTTTGAGAGGGCTGCGAGAACTTGTTCTGTAGTAATTAAAGGGGGTGGCTAGGATTGTAGAACCTGTGGAATAACAATTACTGTTGGTGGAGTAAAACTGGCACTAATTTTGTTAGCTAGCCTATTAGTTAAAGAAAGATTTGTAGATATTTTTGGTTTCAGTGGATATTTTAAGTTCATTCTCATCTCTGAGATTCCTAATGGTAGCCTGAAGCTCTCTGTTAATTTGCTTAAGCATACTCTTAGGGTAGATAGAATGAGACCTCTTAAGCATTAAGCACTTCCTTTCTGTTGTCATATAATTTATTTATATGTCACCACAGGGGTTGTTTTCAAAGTTCTCATTATACTTGATGCAGATAGAGACTACCTTATCAATACAACTATTTATGTGGCAGTGGAAGTCAAAGGCAGATGTAACAGCCTAAGCAATGGGATCCTTAGGGGGAGGATTACAAAAGAATGTATTTAAGTCATTAAGTAAATGAAGAAGGTTTGATCTTGAGAAGTCCCTAAATAGAGAACCATTTACAGGGGAAATATCATCAGTTTTAAAGAAAAGGTCACCAAATTATTATCTGATTTAACAAGACATGATAATACGTACAGAGGTTTGCAACTAATGGCCATATCTGTGAGGACTAGATCCAGGATATTGGGGTTCCCACTAGGATAGCAATCTATCTGTGAAAGACATTTAGCATTTGTAATGTCAAGGAACTACTGGGCATGCCAAACATTTGCAGTGTAGGTTAGCCAGTTTATTAATAGATAGTTGAAGTCCACAAGTAGAAAAGTCTTGGCTTTAATGAGAATTTCAACCAATGTGCTAAGGTAATTATCATGCTCAGGAGGAGACATAGAGGGTGTTCTTTAGCTAGCTATAAAGTGATAATTAATCTTGTTTGTGATTTGGACTTCTAGATGTTAAATGTTGTGTCCCAAGGAATCTCTCGTGATGATATTCTTGACAACAATTGATACTCTCCTATGAATGTCAGTAGGTCTGAAGATAAATTTAGATATTATACCAGGAAGATAAGGACTGCTTTCACTGCTCTGAAGCCATGCTTCTGTCACCACACGTATATGAATATGTGGTACATGATAGTACTGCATAGCAATCTTTGGGGTACTTTAAGAAGGATACAGTTATTGTTGGCTCCTTACTACTATAGTTTTCCTATCCCTTGGTCTTTGTTTGTATCACAAAAAATGTTATTTCATTCTTCCCCTACACATACATTTTGTTTATAAATTAATGCTTATTTCAATACCTACTTTAAGGTTGCAGTTTCTGTTGATCAGCAAGCTGGTGGTATATCCTCTGACCTTTTCTAATACTTATTTCCGAGTGTTTTTCTTCTAGTTGGCACACAAACTTCATTTCAAGCAAAATATTTAAAACAATATTTCACTTTTCAACTGTTGATGCTTGAAAAACTTGTTCTCCTGGCCAAAGCTTGATTTTGTGTGTATGCTTTCTAATACTATTTCTATAAAAAATCCTAGTTTCTGTTCATTAATCTTTTTGAAGTTTACAAAGCTCCTTATATCTTGAGCAGGAATAGCTGAGTATAAATTATAATTAGAACTGCAGTGCAAGGAAATGTGGTTTGAGTTGACTGCTGCTTGTTCTTTTATACTTGATTTTGACTGGCATTCCAGTAAAGTATTTAAAAAGTAATTTATTTTTCATGCCTCACAACCTTTTTGTTTCCGTCTAGATATTAAGTAAGCTATTATGTAGCCAATGCATTGAAATAAATTTTTTCCTTCTCCACTTCATTTTTGTCTTGATTGGACTCGCATAATGATGGTTTGGCACCCAGAGCACAGTATTTAATTAAAGTCACAGTTTTTGTGGTTTTGAGCATAGCTTCGCCCCTTTCTAGTTGGCCCCACCCTTTCATGTTGGCCCCACCCATTCAGCTGTCTCCTGCAGCCCCCCTTTGATTTGAAGTCACCAGCCACCACTGGTCTCATCTGGTATTAAAACATCATTTCAGTGACAGATTACAGAATGACATCAACACATATCTGGTCTGTTACATCCCTTGCAATCCCATGCAAATAAAATTTCTGCATAATGTGTCTCTTGGTACCCTTTATGCCTGTATGACCTACAAAAGTAATGTCATGGGCTATGGCTGGAAGTGCTAGACGATAGGGTCTAGATACTACCAACTGCTGTGTTCTCACCCTCTAGCCCTCCCTCAGGGGTCCACTCTCTATATAGTAACCCCTTGTTCCAGTATACAAACTCCCCTTTTCCTTGAGGAGCAGGAGCCTCCCTAGTTGCCATCCTGAAGACTCTCAGTGTAGGGTTCAAGAGCTAAGCCTGTCTCAACTCTATCTTTGTAACTCTTCACAGTTCCCCTTCCACAGGAAGTCTTGTATCCTCTGACAGTGATGCCTCACTGTCATCCTGGGTACTACCACTCACCTCTGCCCTTGAAGTCACTCTGTCCAAGGAACATCAGTACCTACCAGCAGCTGTGGCTCACCTTCAGGTTCACTGCTACAGGGTAGCTCCCTCCCTGAAATAGCCACCTCACCAGCCCTGGCTTCAGGTGTGGGGTCTGAGTTTCCCCCAAGCCCACATGTCTATGTCCAAACCTGTATGTAACTACATGCACACAAGGTACTGCATTATCAAAATCATTCCCTATCAAAACATCTGCAGATATCCTCAAACACACATACTTGCTTCCTTTCCTTTCTTTTCCACCCTCCCAGTCAAGGTGAACCCTGGCCAAAGGCATCTGGAATGGGGACCCTCCTAAAGCTCTGACTGGAGTGGCCTGCCCAAACAAGTACTGCTCCTCTTTAACCACTGCAGGCTTCACAATGGTTATTGTCAGGGGTGCTCTCTCTCAGCACTGGCCTGTTTTCCATCAAGATAGGATGAAAGCTCTGGTGATAGCTTGGTACCCCTGTTATCCCCAGAAAACTTAACACTGGCATACTGTTATTCCTACTTTCTGGCTCCTCTACCTTTTGTTCCCCACCTTGGTTCCATGGACATCTATAGGATACATGGCCCCACTGGTTACATTTAAAACTTTTAACCCTTGATCCTGGCTGTGTACCTGAACTAGTGGATTCCCATGTTACTGGTGGACTCTTGGGGTGGTTTAGGATGCCCACCATGGGTTCCCTTATATCCATGTGCAGCACTGGGTATCCCCTTCCTGTTCAGTGATGCCCTGCTTGCTAAGTAGAGATCCCCCCCCCCAGTTCATCTGCAGTTACATTCCCAGTCTGCCAACCAGATTCTCATATCCTCAGGCAAAGTGCTAAGGGCATGTTCCATCACCAAAAGCTCTGCCAGCCCTTCAAAAGTGGTGATCTGACAACCACTCACCCACCTATGAAAATAAGTGCTTAGCTCAACAATATAAGCACACACACTTTCATCTGCCTAGCATCTATGCTCACGAGACTTTTTTTCTGTAAGCTGCAGTAAAGCATTCTAGCAAACATTGTTTTACTCCATCGTAGTTTAAACAATCAGTGTCTCACAATTTAGAAACAACATTTACAGCTTTACCATGGAGTAAGGGGGTCAGGGACCATACCCAGAGCCCTTGGTCAACATTACACTATTTACATACTCTTTCAAATATATGAATAAAACTATCCAAATTACCACCCTCTGTACACTGTGGAAGAAATGTACTGAACTTTATTGCTTCTGGGGTCGATTATTCCCTTTCCCATTACCTCTATGACCCTGGCAAAGAGTCAGAATATCCCTCTCATGTTGACACTGCTTGCCATTTTTTTTGGTCTCCAAATGCCACAGTCTCTCTGCTGATTCTAATTCCATCCGTTTCTACTTTTCTTCATCCTCCAAACACCACAGTGTCTCTGCTGATTCTAATTCCAAATGTTTTGCCTCCAGTTCAAGTCTCTAACTCCAAGCAGATTTTTAAGTCCTCTGAGGAAAAGGCAAACTGTCTTCTTTCTGAGAGCTGCAAATTCCCATCACCATACTGGTTATTCTCCTGGTTCCTGGTCTTGGCTGCAACTAAGGCTAAAATTATTTCTTTAGTCAGGTTGGTATGCATCAGTCCTTTGGCTTTACTCACCTTGGCCAACTGGTCCTTTGTCAGCTTGCCATAATCCTCTGCTGACATCTTCATCTGCATTCCCTGACTAAACTAAACAAAAAAATAAATAAATAAAAGTGTTGTGAAATGAAACTGAATATTTATCTTGTGGCTGCTGAGAATGCACACACCTTCAGTGACAACTGCCTACAAGCAACAGAAGTTCAAGTAATATCCTCACCAATATCTGCCGTCCCCACTCTGGGCCAGTAATCAAGGAGTCTGAATCCTCACCATTGACACTGGAAAGGGACGGTCACTTTGAATAAAAATGGATACACCCAGTATTTCCAGATGCAGCTCACTGTATCAAGCACAATTTCCCTTAAGAGCACACAGGGAACATGCTCAGTCCGGGGTCTGTGTTTCCCCTCTCTCTCTCCAGGCCCCCAATGGCACAGCTATACAATTAAGTCCTCAGCAGAGTATCCAAGCTAAGTCCTCCATCACCCTCTCTGTGAAACCAGTGCTTTGTGTCTCTGCTCCAAGCAGCACACACACACACACACTTTTAGATTTTATTTTCTCTCTCACACACATACATACACACACACACACACACACACACACACACACACACATACACACACACCTAGAAAAGGCTGGCCCAAATTTACTAGCTATGCCCCCTTCTGTCCAGACTATAAAGTAGTTACAGAACATAGTGGAATTATCAGATCCCTGGACCCAGATGCTATACCTTTAGTAATAACTTGTGCAATGAAGAAAAAAAACACGTTCATACAATAGTGGCTACATGATTACTGAAGGACAGCTCATTGTCTATATAGAATTCCAGGTCCTTAACTACTCAATCAGTTTTCAGGGGTATGTTGTCAATGTGATAGTTACAAGGGACATTTTGCTTGCCTGAAGGATATTACTCCACATTTCTTATCATTCAGTTTTAGTTGCTGGTTTTAACACCAGCTATTGGTTTGGAAAAACCCTCTGTGAGGAACTTGGTGTCCTCTGGGGAGTTTATGATGGCGCCAAGTTGACAGTCATCCACAAACTTGGTCAGTCATAAACCCTTAACAATAGCTTTGACATCTAAGAAGTAAATGCCTAGCAGGAGTGGCATATGGACCAAACCCTGGGGTGTACCATTAGTGACGGGTCTTTTAGAGGAGGTAAAGCAGTCCATTCTAATTTCCTGGTTTCTATTTTTATGCCAAATTGCTATCCAGTGCTTTACATAGGGATCAACATTTAGCTGGGATAGTTTATCTATGATACCAGAGTGACAGATGGTACTGAATGCATTTGCAAGATCTAGATATGTGTGTGTACTGGTTTGTCCTCATCCATTGCTTTACTAATCTTCTCAAAATCAACCAGGTTAAGTAGGCAGGATCTGTCCTTAAAAAATCTGAAATGGTTTGGATCAAGAGTTTGTAGGTTACCTATGTCCATATTTATTAATTTCTTAATGACTATTTTCATAGCCTTACAAATGAGGCTGGTCAGACTAGTTGATCTACAATTTCCAGTGCCCATCGATGTCCCACCTTTATGCAAGGGTGAAAGTTGCTGTCCATTTGTCTGGCACAAATATTGTTTGTTGCCTAACACTGAATTGTCTCTATAGGAGGTCTGACAGGTATTGTTTCAGGCTAGCCAGTAAGCAGCCCAGCATATTATCTGACCCCATAGAAACAGTGTTCTTGGGTACTGCCTTGTGGATTTGCTCATGGGCAATTTGAGGGATGGGTGTGGATACAGGTATGAGATCTAGGAATGTGGGATGGGAGAGGGGTGAAGTTAGAGCTAAATTTATTTCCTAGTAGATTGGTTATGTTCTCCAAGCAGGAATATGTGATATCATTTAGTTATAGCAATACACAGTACTGGGCATAGTTTCTAAGGTTTCTAACATAGATAAATAAGGCTTTGTGGTTGTCTTTTGCCTAGGTAGAATTTTTTTTCCTCATATCTGTCTTTGATTAATTTTATCAGATTCTGGAGGTCTCTGTTAAGTTTAGCAAGTTCATTTTTGCATCTCGAGTGTTACAGTTACACAAGATTTTGCATGTGTAGTGGAGTCATTGTGTTGGAATGGGATGTTGAGTTTAGCCAAGTCATCATTTAGTTTCAGCATATTAGCCTTAGCATAATCTCTGAATGCTAAGGCATTGAAAGATACTTCTGGCTTTAGTCTTAAGTGAATGGCACCGATTTATGATCTGATTTGAGCAGGGAGGGAGTTACAAGTGGTATACAGTAGAGCTGTCCCATACTGGTGAAGACTAAGTCCAGGATTTTATCAATGTAGAGAATAGAGAGATGGTGGAGCCAAGATCCCAAAAATATAAGTATAAATGTAGATAAAGAGACTTGTAGGCTGGAAATTAAAATACTTGAAATTTATTACAAAACACAGATTTAGGTAAGCGCTTTCGAGGCAATCCTCAACCAAAAATTGTGTAAATAAAAATGCATATCATTTTACAGAAGTTTCAGATTAATGGTATTCTCAACAGACTGAATTTCTTTTTATATGATTTGCTTATGACTGACCAAATAGATCATAGTCTTTTTAACTATTTTAGTGTAGAGCATCTGACTATACCAACAATTTATGGTCTTCCAAAAGTGCACAAGGATACACATAATCCCCCCCTTTGACCCACTGCATCAGGAAGAGGTTGGCTCACAGAGCCAATGTCTACATATGTAGAAAAACAGCTAAGGTTTGTGTTGAATAAGATAACTACTGTCCTTCATGACAGCAAACAGTTTTTAGAACACCTTTATGACTGGGCTGAGACTCAACAAGCTGTAAATTTAAGTGATGTGATGTGATTTTTGTTACTTTGGACGTGAACTCTTTGTTCACGGTTATCCCCAATGATGAAGGGATTGAGAATGTCAGGCAGTTCCTTATCAAGGAGAGCAATTTCAGCAATACCAAAATTAATATGATATGTGCTCTTCTAGACTTGATTCTAGAGAACAATATTTTTTTGTTTCAAAAAGAGTTCTTTTTTCAAAAAGTGGGAGTTGCTATGGGCACAGCATGTTCCAACACATATGCCAATACTGTTTTGGCTCAATGGGAGAAAGAAATGGTGTATACCTCTGACATGTACAAGCAGCACATTACATTTTACAAATGTTTCGTGGCTATCTTTTTTGCTTGGCATGGGGATGACACACAATTGGATACATTTGTTAGGTTTCTTGATAACACCACTGGATACCTTTCTTTCTCCCTTAGTTACTCCAAAGAGGAAATCAGCTTTCTAGACGTAAATGTTAACAAAAATATCAGGTAAAAAATAGCTGCTATATTTAGTGTCTCGATAATAACAGTAAGGTTTGTTAGTTAAAAAATGGCGAGACACCTTGGCAGAGCAACAGTCACTATTCCTGTTTCAGTTTTTTACTTACAGTTAGTGGAAAGCGAATTGGAATAAATGCCTCAGATAATTGATGGTAATCATCCAAATTGATAGCCAAAAGCAAGTTTGTGTTGGACAATAACTTTTAGTTATGTACTCACCATAACTTCAGATGTTAGATGTTTACTGAGGTACAATTTCTTAGTGTCACCCGGAGGGCAGGGCGAAGATAAAATGTGATAACTTCGAGGGTCTGTGACTGATGACTAAAGATAGGAAAGGAGGAACAAACTGTCAACTTCAAACTTAGAGGGACTGGTGGACTGAATTGTTGATGAAGTAATTGGTCGGGGCTTACTAACTTTGAATCTAAGGTCCGTCCACCGCTGTTCACATGTTTAGGGAAAGTACCTGGGTCCTAAGGTATGGGGCAATCAGTAGATATACTATCATTCAATTGAGAAGCTTGAGAAACTTTTTTGGAAGGTGTAATGGAGGGAAAATCCGAAGTAGCCCTGTTGGCACTAAGTCGGTACCATATCCATGTGCTGACATCAAGGGTGGCACTCCTCAAGGTGGAAGAAAGGGAAGAAACCTTTTTAGTGGAGTTGTAGTGGAGTTGAATCAGGATACAGATCAGGAAAGCTGTGACCCTTGATGTGGAGTTGTTTAAGATAACTTTTCATTGAGGAGAGGAGTCCTGCTTAAAATGTGTGCCAGTATATTAGTTTCCCGGAATGTGGGTGGCTAAAGAAAGCCTGTGGTAGCTACAGCCCATTGAGGAGAGAGAATTGTCCTAAGAAAGGGGTAAGGGTCTATTCCCTCCTTGGTGTGGGTCTACCAGACTACCCGACATATTGTCTGTTCACACCCTCATGCCCTATGGGAGGGTAGATGTAAGGCCTGTAGGGAGGATAGAAGGTATGACTACTCATCATACTGTGATGTGGAGGTTTCGATCTCCCCTGAGGGAGAAACCTGTACTGAACTGCCCAGACAATGTACCCACCCCCACCCTCCTGACCATCTGTCGTCAGGGTGACCATAGTGACCAGGCCCCTCAAAAATAACAAAGGATTTCACCCCCCCCACCGTCTGTGAGGCATCTGTCCCCAGGGTGACCCTGTCTGTAATCATGATGGGAGGATTGAGGGGAGTCCTGAAAGTCGCTGAGGAGACCACATTAGAGTTGGAGAATCCTGTGTGACTCCTCACAGAGGGGATTGCTGAACTATCTAAGAAAGGACCATTAAATGTTGTAGAACCATCCTGTGGAACCATTTGCATCTTGAAATCAGAGCGAGAAAGAACTATGAAAGTTTCTTTGGAAGAGGTTTGTAGGAACCATCCTGGCTGGGGCTTGGGATGATTGGGGGAGAGCTCCTATGAACCTTATATGCTGAGAGGGCAGCAAGACAGACTTTGGCCAATTGAATGTCAATTGAATGTCTGAACAGGGAGATGGGTAGCTTTGAGTTGTCCAACCAAGATGGCCTAGGTGGCAGATCTTGAGAAGTCGTCCAGACCAGGAAACACTTGATGGGAAGGGTTTGTTTGAAAGCCGTCACTAGGGTAGCACACTTGGTACTGCTCCTGGGAGGGGTGGGAACTGGGGGAGGGGCAGTGACCAAGGAGCAGTAATGACCCCGGCTCCCAGGTGCAGGCAGATAGAAACTGAGGGCCCTCCTGGATGCCTATACTGGTGGTAACGTCCTTGAGCGTCCTTGAGCACAGTGGACATCCTTCAACAATCCTTCGGTAATTGTAACATGACCATTCCTTATTTGGATTTATTGATTTGGTGTTCAGTCTGCTGAGTTCAATATGCTGAGATCCAATATTGGTTTTGGCGCATTCCTCTTTTGGAGTAATTTCGGGTCGATGATAATTGGATCCCCGGTTGGTGTCTTCTTTTCTAGGTTGGATGAAGCTTCTGCTGACTGCAATTTTCCAGCTGACTGGGTGGTGTTGGATGTTTTTTTGGGTGATTGGGGTGGAGTAAGTGAATCCGATGGTGGTCCCCTAGTGGGTGGGATGGTGTAATTTCGACGTGATTGTGATCGTTATCTGTCACAATTTAGGTGACTCCCAGCAAAAGCGACTAGCACTGTGGCTCGAACCTTTAGCGCTCCATCCCTCATGATGTGTGCGGGAGGCTGAACTGGGAGCGACCCAGCCTGGCGGGCAATCCCAGAGTGGTCTGGGGCCCTCCGCACGCCTCCGAGCAGCGCGTGGGGCAAGTCCCGTCCTCTGCCTCGCCTCTGGGAATCGCCCACTGCTAAAAAATTCCCTGCTACTGCCGGGACGGGAACCACATCTGGGAAAACTTTCCCATCTTCGAAGGCGAAGGAAGTGGAATCTTGCCCGAGGGGGAGCAGATAAAGAGATTTTCCGTCTTGCTCACAGCGGGTAGCCTACAGAGGTAACCTTAGAGTCCTCTTGGGGTCCACGAAAGAGGGTTTTCAAAGGGCGTGTCGAAGAAAGGTGTGGCTTAAGAATAGACTTTTCTAAAGACCAGGCACAGGGAGATAGAATTGCGCCCCACGCTCAGGCTTGCCGCGGTAGCCGCCCCGCCGGCCGCCTCATAAAATGAGTTTCATGGGCCGAGTTAGAAAATGTGGTGATAGCCAACTGAGAGGGGAAGCTGCTCCAGGTAGGTTAAGGTACTGGGCCACTGACGGGCCATGACCAGATCCCTCTCTGACCTGGTAAAATGTGCCAAATAATTCCAGAACCAATTCAGAAACCTCAGGGAGGAAGTCGGGTCGCTTCGGTTACCTGTCCATGCTCCTAGACTCTCCTAGGGAGGATGGACGGACGTTGAATGTGCTGCCGTCCTGTTGTGCTTGGCAGATGCCGGCGCATGCATCAGGTGCCACACGCGCCTGTAGTGAGGAACTCCAACAGGGGCGGGCAGGGGTTGGCCCTTAAAAGAAGAAGGGACTGGTTCCACTGGTATCTGGATGTTCCCGCGCCGAACAAACTAAATCAGAAGCTCGTCGGAAGAACTTTGGGAAGGAGGAGGGCTGAGAGGCCCAAAAGGCCTTGAGGAGCACTCATCAGCAGAGGGGTTCAGGAGAGGACAATTACTACTCGTTTGGAGAGGGTCTCACAAGATGTCTGCAAATGAGACATCATCGACATCATCCGACGACGACTCTGGGACATCATCATCAGTGTCGATGTAATGTTGAGGGGAGTCCACGTGCTTCCTCTTGCTCTCTTGCGATTGGGACCTCCTCGGGGACCAACTCGAAGGAACCCTCAGGAAGGAGAGGAACCCCGGGGAGGTAACACTCAGGCCAGGGGCTCCGCTGCCCGGGTGGACAGGGGAACTGCCAAGAACCAGTCTCCAGCCCCAGGGAAGGTGCGGTAGAAGCGGAGAGATGGCGAAGACTTGGCAGGCACTCTCCTCTCCTAGCTCTGGGGGCCCCCCCCAGGAAGGAGTGATGTGTCCCGAACCCCACCATGACCTTGGCCGACCCGCTTGGCGAAGAGCACCGAGGAGGGGGAACCCGAAGAACGAGGTGGGAGGCTTATCACCCACGCGGGTCCACCCGAATCCGTCGGTGTAAGCTGGGGCCCGAAGGCCGAGGTTATCCCCAAAGGGGCTAAGACCCTAAGATACCCACCCGGCTCCAACAACAGCACCTGCTCAGGCGGCGGTCGGAGGAGGAATAGCAATGGGATGGGCATGGTGGCAGCGGGCAGGTCTGCCACGGGTCGAAACTGGTGGGCTTTTGAAAAACTGGGGACTGGATCAGTCTTTGGCAGTCCTGTCCCGAATATATATATCCATCGGATCCTCCAGGGGGATACTAGGATACGGAGTCGAGATGGCCTGGGGAAGCGGCCCCAAGGAAGGCAGACGGCTCCGGCGAGGCGAAGCCGATGACTATCGGCGCACTAAGGGCATCCGGCTAGAGTGGATCCGATTGCCGGAGATGCCGGCCCGGGAAGTCTCCCCGGCGGAAGTGTCTGAGCGAGGCTCTGAGACCAGTGGAGCCCGGCGATGCCCCAGCGCCCGGCCGATGCCCCAATAGCCGGCTCGTGGCGGCGAGAGTGCCAGAGAGAAGATCCGGCTCGGGTCCGATTTCCCTGCGGGAAGCCTGCCTATGAGCGAAGGAGAAGCCTGCAGCGGACTTGGCGGTGGGATCCTTTTCTCGGATCGGAACGGTAGCCCTTTTTCTTTTAGCGGCTTCTTCAAAGGAAGGTTTTTCTTCCCCTAAAGTTTCATTAATTTTTTAACCTCTCTTTATTTTTCCTCTCCTGAAGGCGCCTTGAGGAAAAAGCGTGACACACACTGCATGACTCTCCTGTAAGTGTGCGACACCACAACACACAGTCTGTGACAGGCATTTTGAAATCTAATTTTGAATTTGCATTTGAAGCCAGAAGCCCGAGATTTTGAGACATTATGCAAAAAAATTATGGCAAAATTCAAAAAAAACACTTACTTTCTACTTACTTTCTCTTCTACTACACTCTCTACAGTTATTTTATAGTTGTCAAAAGGTAAGAAAGCACAAAAAAATACTTTACTTTAAACCCTGTGAGGTTTTGAATAGGGTGAAATGACGGAAGGCCCTAAGATGAAGGCTCAAACCCTCATCCAATCACACACAAAAAGTCTTTTACAAAACAACAACCAACACACAAAAAGTGAGAGAAAAGAAAAAAACTTTTTTGACAAGAACAGCAAAATTCTGACAGAAAAGAAAAGTTAGTAAACTACTCAGCTCAGCCAGCTAGCTGAGACCCGTACTTGAGATTAGGCAAGGCGAGATCTGGGAGTAGTGAGATTAGGTAGTGGGGCATCCTGGTATATAGTAAGCTCAGCCAACGAGACTTAAGCTCTTAGGCATGCCAGGAGCGGAGGGGGTCGGCTCGAACCCATCGATCAGAAAAGAGTAGGCGAGATAGGATCACATAACATCTGTCTGTTAAGATAGCAGCTGTTAGAGTTTCACACCTTCTGCAAACAGTTTACTGTAAAATAGTCAGCGAAACACACCGGCTGTTTAAATCCCAGTAAATTTTTGAGTTAACAAAAATATGTTTGGCAACATCTTGACAAGGATACATAGGAAGGACTGTAGGAAGAACAACATTCTTCACCATTCCAGTATGCATCCTAGGCACATTACTAAGAATATAGTCAAGAACCAAGTCTTACATTGCAAGGGACTAAATACAGACAGGGAAGAATTAACAGATGCTATGAGTAGTCTCACCACAGAGTTTGTTGAGAGAGGATACAAGAGGGTTGATATTGATAGAGTGATAGTTGAAGCAGACTTGCATGAAAGTCACAAAACCAAACCTTACTACTCAGATGAACACTAAATTAATGTACCCCCAGATAAGCAAGTCTCCTCATTACCTGTCAATAGGCTATGTCTTACTTTTTCCAATGATGTCTACAAGACATGTGACATCATTAAAAAGAACTGGTCCATTCTTCTTACTGACCCCGAGATTAGCCGATTTGTTGGTTCTACACCCAGTTTTAGTTTTAAAAATAGCAAGAATTTGAAAAAGAAACTCTGCTATAAAAAGAATAAAACATGTGACAGGTTTGTCTCACAATGTAGAGGGACTTTCCCATGTAGAAACTGCAGAATATGCAATAACATTTGGCCCACCTGCATGATTTTACACCCTGTGCATCAGAAACCTGCAGAGTTTTTATTTTATGCAGATTGTTCTACTAAAAACATTGTGTATTTTGCTAAGTGCAATCTTTGTAGTGCATTCTATATTGGTAAAACCAATAAAACTATGAAGGAAAGGGCAATGGAACATCTTAATATCAGGAACAGAAAACTTACTAATGCATTAGCTAAGCATGTCTTAGACTGTGGTGATGAGCACAATTTAAAATTCTTGGTCTTGCAAAAAATGAATGTGAGCCTTAGAGAAGGTGATATTAACAATGAAACTGAATATGCTGAATTAAGGTGGCTAGTGGACTTTAAGGCTTACTTATCACCTGGTCTTAAAAGTACTGTATCTTTAAAACCTCTCTTGGAAAAAAAGAGGGTTGTGTCACTGATTTTTAAAGAATTTTTATTGGTTATTGGTTTTATTTAAACCTTGTGTGCTAATTTATTTCTGTATTAAGGTCTGAAGAGGAGGATTGCCTCGAAAGCGCTTACCTAAATCTGTGTTTTGTAATAAATTTCAAGTATTTTAATTTCCAGCCTACAAGTCTCTTTATCTACAGGATTTTATCAACCCTAGTTGGGGTGCAGATGAATTGGCCCAGAGAGTTTGTATTGATGAAAGCCAGAAATCTCTGGGTATACCTAAGAGGATGTATACAACTCACAGTTAATGGACGGGTAGTAAAAGTTCCCTAACAGGATGGTGTTTGACTAAATGCATATGGACTCCATACTAGTTAGGTTGCGGTTATGGGCTGAGTGGGACATACGGGTCTATATTACGTCGAACTCACAGGAGTCCGAACCTTATAATATCTAACCCATATGTTCAAAATGTGAAAATAGCAAAGCCACAGAACACAGATTTTTTTTCCCAGGGGAAAAAAATAGGTGGGCCATTTTCACGGCTTTGCTGTTTCCTCCACTGTGGTGCGATCTCGGAGTTGGTATATTTAAGTAGGGGGGTGGGGGGCACAGCCCCCCATATTAGTTTAAGTTTAAAGTGTACGTTTTTTTTTTTTTTTTGTACTGGAACAGCGATTTTTTTCCCTCGGGAAAAAAAATTGCTGTTTTGTGTTTTCGTATTTTTTAGGTTTCGAACTTCCTGGTTCGATATTGCATCATTCAAACTCCTGTGAGTTCGACGATGTAATATAGACCCAGACATACACAGTGTGCTACAGTTAGCCATGATATGATATTGTGATATGGGGTATTATTAACGGTAAGTTGGATGTGGATGAGTTCCATACTGTCATCTTGTCTACGTGTTTTTTTTTTTTTTTGAATTATGGAGACACTACTGTCTTCAGCTAATGTGGTGGGCCTAAACATGTAGTAGGCACCAAAACCCTGCACATGCTGTTGCTTTTGGAAATGTTTCTTAAGAAACTAATGCTGTCTGACTTGTTCACAATAAAATGGCCAATTCTTTGAGGCTAATTTTTACTACATTTCTTGAGTGGTGTTGCATTTGTTTTACATTCTGCATGATTTTCATCTTTTTCCACAGTTGTAGAAATTTCTGTGATTTTTAAACCAAAACAAGAAGGTCTTTTCTAGGGGAACACTTACTAGTTTAAATTTAACATCCTTGGGAAGGGTTGTGTATTAAACCATGCATATCACCTAACAACAGGTCAAGATGAAGCAGTCCCAAAGCAGGTGTAACAACCATAACCATACACAAGTCTACTTATTTTTTTTTTCTTTTTGTGTGAGTTTAGAAACTTTCTGAGTGAAACATCAGGAACTTCCTTATTGAGATCATCAGTTTGCTTCGGATTAACTGTGTTGTACAACCTAAGTGCTCTTACAATAACAGTGACTGAGGTGAAAAGTTTTTGGACACACCTAATACCCTGCTCTCTTTACCTGCACAAAGGTAGAGGGATTCAAAGGCATCACACTGGAAAGATGTGTGCAAGCATCTTGTGCACTATGTCTTGTGGGTGCCAGAGTAAAATGACCATTCTGTTTTCATGAATACACGAAAGTCTCATATTTTGCCCTGCAAATCATTATTGATTTTCTGGTGAATCTCTTGAGAATTACAGTCAGTAATGACAGATATTAAATGCATGTAAAAGCAAAAGTTGTGCATCAACATGCATATTTCTAAGTGAAATAGAGTAATATTTAAATAAATCCCGAGTTAAGGCTTTTGTCCTCATCTTTGTCTCTGATACTTGACCAAAGTTGAGAACTATGCTAAGCAGAGGGCGGTACTGGGAAATACAGTACGAAGAAGCATATAGAAATTACCTCATTATACCTGTGAGCTACCTTAATCAGGTGACTCTAAGATGTTTGTTCAGAAGCAGGGCTCAGACAGGAAGAATTATAAGGAGGTGGTACAAGCAGTGGGACATAGCACCACTGTCAGCAACAAAACTGCTGGTTTATCAGCAAAAAGTTAAAAGACTGACTTGCTGATGCAAAGGCAGCTGTGAACAATTCAGAGATACTCATCCACTGGACCTTCTACACTAATATTTTAATGTGCAGCATTGTGGCAAGCACAACTCTAACTTGACAAGCAAAATGACCCCTTCACTTACACTTCTGCCACTCCAAAAATCTAACATTAAGCCAACTCCATTCAGTTATAGTGCATACTGATTTTACCTGCGGTATCTAAAATAACATATGTAGGTTTCTGTTCACCATGGCATGCATACACGACAGACTCATACTAGCAGTAACCATCAGTTACTATAATTATAGGTATTATGCTTACCGTAAAATAATGGAAATACATTTTTAAGGAGAATGAAGAGCTTTGATCTGACTAAACAATTTGATCAAAATCATGCATTAGACTGCTGGAAAATGAGGGAATCAACCTGACACTTTAGTAGTGCAAAAATGAATTCTTAAATGTGGCTTTTCAGTTGCAAAGATTCTTGAAGGCTGCAGTAGATAGAGAATTAGCAGATGCAAAAAGTACACTGGGCTCACCTAGTACCCGTTTGTAATAAGTAGGCATGAATGTCACACTATCTCATTCAAAATTAGAAAAATAAATAAAATCCAATCCCCCCCAGAAGTGAAGTGTACATGACAAGGAACTGGAAAATCCATGAAGTGCCCACATACAAACTGCCATATGTACTGCCATCATTTTATGTAAAAACATCTCATATTTAATGTACTATTTTTAACGTTATCAGAGTACTAATATTGCCACTGCTCTAAAATCAAATCTCTCTTCTGCATTTTTTCCAACTCAATGATGTAAAAAGCAAAACATTCGACTGGGCCTTGGTGAGACTACAACTTGAATACTACATGCAGTTCTGAATGTTATACAAGGATAGATATATCAGTATGCCATGGAGAATCAGTGGGAAAGCTACCAGAAAACTTTGTTGAACTGGAGGTGAAGGAATATATTCAGACAATAGAGAAGCCAAAAAATCTTCTCTGTTGACTCTTGTAGAACCATAATATTGTCACACAAGATCATGTCAGGAAGATGTAAAAGGGTCATCTTAAACGGGAAGGATTGGGGGTGGACAATGGCAACAGATTGTATGGACTAATAACTCCATGTATCTCTGAAAGCACTTATTCATTGAGAGGACTGTAGACTCATAAAATGGACTAAAAGAATGGGTTGCTCAAAGGGTACCTAAGGAGACATTCTCGAGGGGATGTGACAGTTGTAGAAAGGGTAAGGAGGATGGTATGACAAGATGCAGAATGTTAAATACCATTAAAGGGCAGACTAGATAGTCTTATTGTCTTATACTGCCATAATGCAAATGTTTGCACTTTGGGGATCTCAGACTCTATTGCTAGGTTATACATTTTATTAACAATTACCAACAATGGGTAGTGCAGTGGTGCAACGGTAGCATTGTCACCTCACAGCAATAGGTTCTCCAGTTCAATTCTTAGCTGGGGTGCCTTCTGTGTGGAGTCTGCATGTCCTCTCTGCATTCGTGCGGGTTTCCTCCGGGTGCTCCGGTTTCCTCCCACGTTTCAAAGATATGCATCTGGAGCATTTCTCCCCAGGCCTCCGCTGAAAATTGGCTTTTTTCCAAGTCAGACTTTCCCAGTAAACAATTGTTAAAATAAAATAAAAATCTCGATAGTTTCCTTTTTACTGGCGCTGTCAAACTAAAACATAACGTGCACACGTGGGTTTTGCATGTCTTATCAATGCATGCTTATTTTATTTACTTACCCTGGTTTCATTTCTCCAAGCCTTTTGGGTTTCAAGTACCATATTGGGAATGGCACCATTCATAAGTCAAAGTATGATTAAAGTTCATGAAATTAGTATTATTTGATTCTTTGATGTTTGCCAGAAGTGCTCTTCACAATACCAGCAATGTGCTCACTTGCTTATAGGTTCATAGTTGTTTACTTGGCTAACGACCACAAGGGCCTTTTTAAGCCTAGCCATGCATCCTAAATCTCTGACAAGTTCTGATACCCTTGATAAGTGTAAGCATGGGCCTGGGAGATGAACCACATACAGGTTACCTGTGTCCATTAGAGACATAGGTGTCAAAGCAGGGATGAATTTTCAGTTTTACATCCAACTGTCCAAGTTGCACTTGAATTGGGTTAGGGAGGAACTCTGCTTCACATGGATGGGGAGCCTGTTCCATAGACAGGGTAGTCTCTGGGATACATACCTCTCTCTCTCTCCAGCAAGTTCTATTTATATCACTGGTAAGGTTTAAGTCTTTAGAATGAGTAATGCTGGTGTTGTTTTGTTTTGTGGATATGCAGGAGGTCTGTCAGAGTGGAGTCTGACAATGCCCTGTATGACAGGCATAGATCTACCCTCAAAAGCCTGTAGGAGACAGAATATAGGGATAGGGCCTTGAGGCGGTCTGCATAGGACATTTTACTTATGCCCTGTATTCTTTTAGTGAGGAACCTCTATGGATGTTCCAATTGTTGGTTATGCTTGGTTAGGCACTTTCTTGTAAGGCTCTTCTACTGCAGTAACAAATATTGGAAGGAGGAAGACAGCAAGACGAGAGAAAGGTTTCCTACCAAACATTAACAGCATGCAGTACATTTACAGTAAACAGTTATGCCATCATTGTCTGCACAGAGGACTTTGTAAAGATGTGCTTGCATTCTGAACATTGTGTTGAAAATAACTGACAACAATGCGTCAGATAATCTGCCTACCAAATTCAATGACAACTTTGTGGCCAACAATGCCAGGGGAAAACTTAACATACAACAGCAGCATACTCAGTATATTCAGACTCGGCTGCTACAGTGAGCTGGGAAAAATACCTTGAGTGAAACTGTGAATGATAACCTCTCCTAGACAGAGAATGAAATTAATGAAAACTGACAAGCTTAATCCATCCTCACCAATAAGTAGACTGTCTATTTGGCAAGTGTCACTAACCTCATAAATATGCTGGCAGACCGTGTTCAGCTAGCTAGAAGCGGATCTACCCACATTTTGTCTTATCCCACTGTTTAACTATTTCCAATATCTGTATGGAAGTGCTTGTGCCAGAGCTTGGTTATTTATTCTGGATGCTGTTACCAGTAAAGACCGAAAGCCCAGATAAACCAGAGGTAAGCATTATGCTTCCAGAGATTTAGAGAATCTGTTGGCATCCCAGACATATCAGGTCAGATATAACAGGCTTCTAGCCAAATACCTAAAGAAAAGGAATCTGAATTTAACACTTAACTACACAGACACACCAGCTGAAAATAAAAGACTATTTCACAAGCAAGGCAAAAACTTTAGTCTGGTTAAGTGATTTGCTTAACACAGTTATACTGGAGAAGTGTAGTATTCGGGCTGGTAATGTTGTTTTTGTACTGTAGGGGCGCTGTGGGGATTGCAACATGTAATGTTGGTTCTGTATTCTCTGGTAACTTGTTGGTTCCGGTGTATGTATGACTTGCAGAAGTTGTGAGCATGTAGCATGGGTGCGCACCTGGAGGCTCTTAATAAAGAAAGGCCTTACAACTCCAGAAACCGTGTGGTCTCCTTCTTTCCCAGGATATAACATATTGGCGACGAGAGATGGGATGCCTCCGAGTCCGCTGCGAGTGAAAACGGTGGGGTGCAGTTCATGTCGGATGACGAAGAGACTGGGCCTGCCGGAGTGATGTCTAGTTCCATGTTGGGGTCACTGGTTGCATACGACTGTCAGACACAGACCTGGGAGGAGTATTGTGAAGTGTTGGAACATTTTTTTGAGGCAAACCAGATAATGGAAGCGGGCCGGCGAGCCATATTGCTGAGCTCGGTGGGCAGCAAGACGTACAGTCTGATGAGGAACTTATTGAGTCCTGATAAACCGGGGGACAAATTGTTCACAGAGTTGACGAGCTTGCTTCAGTCACATTATAACCTGAAGCCGAGTGCAATAGTCCAGAGGTTCAAGTTAAATTCAAGGACTAGAAGGGCCAATGAAACGGTAATGGAGTATGTCGCAGTGTTGAGGGAACTGGCGCAACATTGTGATTATGGGGACAGACTGACAGAAATGCTACGAGATAGGCTCGTATGTGGCATTGCAGATGACCGCATACAACGCAGATTGTTAGCGGAGCCTGAGTTGTCGTTTGAAAAGGCCTTGAAGTTGGCACAGGCTATTGAGACAGCGAATAAAGACATTCGTGATTTACAACCAAGAACCATTGAAGGGGTGGGGAGCAGGAGTGCTACCCCTCTGCCAGTGCATAAAGTGGTCATGGAGCATAAAGCACAAGGGAAGTCTGGTCAGTATGCTTGTTACAGGTGTGGAGGTGAACATCTGTCATGGAACTGTCGTTTTTTAAGCGAAAAATGTCATGCTTGTGGAAAAAAGGGCCATGTAAAAAAAATGTGCCGCTCAACGCCCTCTCGGGACCAGCCGAGAAAGGGGGAGGAAAAGAGCAGTATAATGGAAAGGAAGGGAAACCGAAAAATAAAAGGGCAGTATGCACACCACATGCGTGAAGGTACAGAGCAACAAACCCGGGAAGCCGAGGAAGTGTTTACTATGTTTAACATGAAAGAGGCCAGGTGGGAAAAAGTTGATCCCATTAAAACCCAGTTGGAAGTAAATGGTAAAATGGTGCCGTTTGAAGTGGATACGGGGTGTAGTGTGACAGTTCTATCAAAGGCGGAGTATGGGAAGTTATGGCCCAGAGAAGCTCCGGAGTTGCAGGACTGTTCAGTGACTTTGAGAACATATACCGGTGGAATAGTTCCCACATTGGGAATGGTGAAGGTGACTGTGAAATATAAAGACAAAGTCAAACAGTTGCCAGTCATGGTGGTAGCAGGTAAGGGACCAAACCTGTTAGGCCGGGCGTGGTTAAAGGAGCTGGACATGGGCTGTCTACAGCTCCATAAAGTAGAACAGCAGGGGCTGACCTTGCAAGAGGTGCTGGAGAATAACGAAGAAGTTTTCAAAGAGGAACTGGGGACCTGGAGGGGTCCATCCGCAAAAATACACGTTAAAGAAAACGTAACGCCAAGATTTTACAAACCCCGACCGGTACCATACGCAATGAAGAAGAAAGTTGAGGTTGAGTTGGAGCGACTCACTAAACAAGGTATAATTGAACCAGTAAAGTTTGCGGAATGGGCCGCCCCAATTGTTCCTGTATTAAAGCCAGATGGTACGGTACGCATATGTGGTGATTACAAGTTAACAGTGAACCAAGTCTCAAAGCTGGAGCAGTATCCCTTGCCCAAGGTGGAGGATGTGTTTGAAAAGCTGTCGGGAGGTGAAAGGTTTAGTAAACTGGACCTTAGTCAGGCATATCAACAAGTAGTGCTGGACTAAGGGTCAAAGGCGTATGTCACCCTTACCACACACAAAGGTTTGTTCCAAGTCAATCGTTTACCCTTTGGTGTTTCCTCGAGTCCAGCTATTTTCCAGAGAATAATGGAGGGACTGGTGGCAGGAATTCCGAAGGTGGCTGTGTATTTAGACGACATCCTGTTGACGGGTAGGAACATTCGAGAGCATCTGGAGACGCTGAATGAGGTGCTGAGGCGACTGCGAGAGGCAGGTCTGAGAGTGAAGCGGAGTAAATGTGCTTTCATGGCAAAGGAAGCAGAGTTCCTAGGTTACAAGGTGGATGCATCAGGCCTACACCCCCTGCGGAACAAGGTGGAAGCCATTCAACAGGCGCCAGCACCCACAAATGTTACAGAGCTGAAAGCCTACTTAGGCTTACTCAACTATTATAACAGGTTCCTGCCAAATCTGTCAACACTGTTAGCTCCTTTACATAAGCTATTAAGGAAGGAGGAGCAGTGGTCATGGCAAGAGGAACAGGACAGAGCGTTTGAACAGTCAAAGGAACTAATGCAGTCTTCAGAGGTTTTGGTGCACTACGATAGTCACAAGGACTTAATTTTGTCATGTGATGCCTCACCTTATGGGTTAGGGGCTGTGTTGGCACACCGGATGCCAGATGGACAAGAAAGACCCAGTGGGTTCATGTCACGAACTTTAACACCAGCGAAGTCAAACTATTCCCAGCTAGATAAAGAGGGTTTGGCTGTAATGTTTGGAATTAAACGGTTTCACAAATACCTCTATGGAAGGAGGTTTACTATTTGCACTGATCATAAGCCTTTGTTGTCACTGTTCAACGAGATGAAAGCAGTGCCGCAGATGGTTTCTCCCCGCATTCAGAGATGGGCTGTAACATTGAGAGCTTATGAATACGAGATTGTTTATAAGCCCGGGAAACACCATAGTAATGCGGATGCGCTAAGCCGTCTGCCGATACCAGGGCATCTCCAGGAAGAGGAAGCGGAGGACCGAGTTTTGATGATGGAGGACATCACATTGGTGTCTGCCAGGGAACTGAGTGAATGGACACGCAAAGACCCGGTGCTAGCTAGAGTGTTTCAGTGGGTCCAGCAAGGCTGGCCAGTCCAACAAATGGATCCAGTTTTTCGGCCTTATGAGGTGAGGAAAACAGAGCTGAGTGTGCAAGATGGATGCGTATTGTGGGGGGCACGAGTGATAATTCCGTCCCCAGGAAGAGGGGCACTTTTACAGCAGTTGCACCAAGGTCATGTGGGCATCACACGAATGAAGGCCTTAGCCCGAAGTTATTTCTGGTGGCCCAAGTTGGACCACGATATTGAAGTCGCTGTGAATGAGTGTAAAACATGTCAACAACATCGCAACTTGCCTGTGGCAGCGCCACTACACCCATGGGAGTGGCCGAGTAGACCGTGGCAGAGACTTCATATAGATTATGCCGGACCTTTTATGGGGGCCATGTTTTTGATAATCATGGATGCTCATTCTAAATGGATGGATGCCTATCAAGTCAAAACACCCACTTCCCTCATTACCATTGAATGCTTGAGGAAGAGTTTCAGTAGCCAAGGACTACCAGAGACTATTGTATCAGATAATGCTTCATGTTTCACGAGTGAAGAGTTCAAAGGGTTTCTGAAAAAAAATGTCATCGTACACATCACATCAGCACCCTACCATGCAGCTTCAAATGGTTGTGCTGAAAGGGCTGTTCAGACTTTTAAAGCAATGATGAAAAAGTCCGGAGAAGGAAGTATGGCAGCAAAAGTGTCAAGGGTGTTATTCAACTACCGTATTACACCTCAGTCTACCACGGGTTTGTCACCTGCCGAGATGTTGCAAAGACGGAGATTAAGATCCACGCTGGATCTGGTGCATCCAAACGTCCGAACTAAGGTAGAGGGGACCCAGTGGAGGCAAAAAGAATGTCATGATCGACGACGGAGAGAGAGAAGTTTTCTGGAGGGAGATGCAGTGTTGACGCGAAATTTCAGTTATGGACCTAAATGGATTCCAGGGTTCATTGTCAAGAGTACAGGTCCATTATCGTACCAGGTGAGATTGAATGGAGATTTCTTGGTGAGGAGACATGTAGACCAGATTCTGCGGAGCGAACAGAAGAAGGATTCCAGGGAACTGCTAGCCCCGGAAATACCGTTAATTTCGGACCAAGGGCTCGCAGCGGCAGGAGGATCGCCAATCGAGGGAGACCGCCGGGACGCAGAAGGAGAGGTTCCCGAGGATCCAACCGTTCCAGGGATGGACACACTGATACCTGAAGTGGTAACTGTGACACCGGAGTCACCGAAGGTGGTACCACTGCGCCGTTCTAAGCGTGTGCTGGTTAAACCTAGTTACTTGAAGGACTATCAATGTTAAAAAGTGCATGTATTGATTACAAGAACAACATAGCTAGGTTGAATGGTAACCAGTTACTCCCTAGCCCGTTATTTAGAAGTCAGTGACTAAATGGATTGCTTTGGACTTGCTCCCTAGTTTTGTGTATGTAAGGGATTATGTCATAGCTTAAGAGGGGAGGAATGTAGTATTCGGGCTGGTAATGTTGTTGTTGTACTGTAGGGGCGCTGTGGGGATTGCAACATGTAATGCTGGTTCTGTATTCTCTGGTAACTTGTTGGTTCCGGTGTATGTATGACTTGCAGAAGTTGTGAGCATGTAGCATGGGTGCGCACCTGGAGGCTCTTAATAAAGAAAGGCCTTACAACTCCAGAAACCGTGTGGTCTCCTTCTTTCCCAGGATATAACAAGAAGTCAGGTATTAAACTTGGATCAAAAGGATATGGCATGTTTGAAGCTCGCTGTCTTTTGCTACCGAGATAAACCACCAGTCAGCATTTCTACCACAAGCTGCACTGTTTAGGAATAAGACCAGAAGGAAAATGAAAGCACAAATCTAGCACAAAAAGAAAGCATACATTTATCTCCACACAGTTAACAGACTGCATGTGGGAAACACAATCATTTAGCACTGTAATTATAGAGAGATTGTAATTAAGCACCCGCATACTACATTTGTAGCAAATATAGCTTTACTTACCATACTGCTGCAGTAAAGGCTTTAAAGCAGGCAGTTTTTTTCCAACTACTGTTTTCTTCAGTCCACCTCTAACTGTATTATTTTGGATCTATTTTTTTTTTTCAAATGTTTGTAAAAGGTGGTACTACTAAAGCTGTGAAAGGAAATTTGTATATTTTTTCAGATTTCCTAAGATCTGCAAGTGGGCATATGCATAAGGCGGGACACAAAGGATGAAAAATGACAAAGCAAAGTTGGAGCAATGGTATGAAATTGCACCTGTCAATGCAAAGTAAACAATTCAGAAGTAACTCAATGGAACAGTACAAATCAAGGTGGAAAATAGGGGCAATGATATGGGGACTGTGGAATGGTCAAATGATCTGAAGGTAAATAAGCAATATAACAAAAAAAGCAAGTTCTCTGGTACCACCAAAATGCAAAGATATAGGGAGTACCAGCATAAAAGCAAGCTGAGTGTATTCTGGTGACCCCATCTCTATCAAGATATGTGACTGACAGTTCAAAGGAAGAAAAAAAAAAAAAAGCTTAGGGCCTGCATAATAAACCACACAAAGATAAATGTAATATAAATAAATATGGGTATATTTACTTTTAAATGTTTGTTTAGTTAAAGAGAATGAGCACTGGCAAAGTACAGTTGTGTACACTTACCATAAATGTAGATGTTCGAGTGTATTCACTGTTGCAGTCATTACAATTAGGTTATCCTGTTGGCAGGCTACCCTCAGTCCGCCTGAATTCCAAAGTCTAGGTCTGGCATTGGTTGCTGTCGCCTCTTCCCTGACGTCAGTGCACCAGGGGTATAAAAGATGCAGCCAACGCCATTTTCTTCAGTTTTTCTTGCCCCAGATATCAGGTGCTCCCAAAAGGGTAGGCTAAAAGTATGTCAATAAAACATGCATGCACCAAAGTAAATATTTTGTCTTCATCTACAAGCAAATACATCACATAGGTTGTATAGAATAGAGAAGAACAGATAAGATCCAGCAAAGAAATGGGGGATGGCGGGTGGGTAACCTGGACTGCAACAGTGAATACATTCGAACATCTACATTTATGGTAAGTGTACACAACTGTACTATTTTCTTCGTGTTTCACTGTTGCAGTCATTACAATTGGGTTGAATCCCAAAGCTAAGGTTGGGAGGCTGGAGCTAAATAGCATTAGGAGTGGCTATTAGGCCCTGCAGAACTGCAGTGGCAAAGCCTGCCCTGGATTTAAAGTAGAGTGGTAAGTGATAGTGCTTTGTGAAGGTGTGCACTGAACTCCAAGTAGCAGCCTCTAAACATCTTTGGTTGATACTCCCCTGAGGAAGGCTGCTGAAGTAGCTGCTGCCCTGGTTGAATGTGGCCTTATGCCTTTAGGTACTGGCTTGCCATGTTGTGAATAGCAGAAACGAATGCAGTGGCCTATCCACTTTGAAATAGTATGCTTTGAGATATCCTTTCCTTGTGATCCTGCAGCATATGCCACTAGTAATTGCTCTGTCTTTCTGAAAGCTTTGGTTCTGTTCAAATAGAAGCGTAGCTGTCAGTGTATGTCCAAAGAATGCAGAATTCTCTCCCCCTTATTCTGTGGGTTTGGATAAAAGGTAGGCAGATGAATAGTTTGGTTAAGGGCCACACTGGACACTACTTTAGGCATAAAAGTCGGGTTTGTACTCAGAGAAACCCTGTCTGGATAAAAAATGATAAAAGGTTCCACAGCCTTGAATGCCTGTAGCTCTGAGACTCGTCTTGCAGAGGTTATTGCTAGGAGCAGAGCTGTTTTCCAAGATAAAAACTTTATGTTAGCTGTAGCGGCTGGCTCAAAAGGAGGCAGAGACATAATTGAGGTCCCATGCAGGTACTGGTCTTCTTGGAGGCCTTAAATTTTTGGCCCCTCTGAGGTACTGCCTTAATAATGGATGAGAAAAGATTGGTGGCTCTGTATTGTAATGAGCCGAAATGGCAGAGGCATGAATTTTTATAGATGAAAAGGATAGGCCTTTGTCCAGCATCTCAGTTAGGTATTGCAAAATCTGAGGAATATTTGGTACAGTTGTGTCAATTCCTTATGCCTGGCTCCAAGCACAGAATCTCTTCCATTTTCCAGCATATGATTTTCTAGTACTAGGTCTCCTGGCCTCCAAAATGACATCCAGCACCGCTTTAGTGAGAGATGTGTTTTGTATGACTACATTATCCACCATGCTGCCAGATTTAAGGTCTTGAGTTGGCTTGTGCAGGATCTGATTGTTCTGCTGGGACAGTAGATGAGGCACTTGAGGTAAGGTCCAGGCTGGGCATTGAGACAAGTTGCTTAGGATTGGATACCAGTACTGGCGTAGCCAGTCTGGGGCAATCAGTATAATTTTTGGCTCGTCTTGTCTGACCTTTAGGAGTACCTTGGGGAGGAAAGGTAGAGGTGGAAAGGCATATACTGTTAAGTTTTTCCAGCTGAAAGATAGGACATCCACTTTCCATGCTTGTCTGTGATAAGTCCTTGTGCAGAATCTCTTTAGTTGGCAGTTGTGAGGTGAGGCAAATAGATCTATGTCCAGACATCCCCATTTCCTTGTTATCATGCTGAAGACTTGTGGATCCAATTTCCACTCGTGGGGATCCATGAGGTTTCTGCTTAGTTAAATCTGCCAGAGTATTTATCTTTCCTGGCAGGAATTGTGCCTGCAGATGTACTTGGTAAGTCAATGCTGTGTCCCACAAAGTCATGGCCAGTCTGCAGAGGGGGTAAGAATGAGCGTCTCCCTGCTTGTTTATATACCACATGACCGTGGTATTGTCTGTTTTTATCAGTAGTTGTCCCAGATTTAGTAGATCCTTGAAGGCTGTCAGGGCATTCTGAAGAGCTAGCATCACTTTTTGATTGATATGTAGATGCATTTGGTTTGCGGACCATGTGCCTTGAATACATCTTCCTGCCATATGGGCTCCCCAGGCATAATCCGATGCGTCCGTTGTTAATGTCTGTGTGGCTGGGGGTAGAGTGAATGGCTGTCCCTTGTTTTGGTGACAGGCCTTCGCCCACCATCGAAACTCCTGTTGCAGGCAGGGAATGAGAGTAACTATAGTTTCCAGGCTGTGGCAATGTTGAGCCCAAACACTTTTTAGGTACCATTGAAGTTTCCTCATATGCAGTCTTGCATATGGAATTATTAGAATGCAGGATGCCATGAAGCCCAAGCCTGCAGAATTTTTCTTGCAGATAACTGGGCCTTTGTTGCCAACATTTTGAAATAGGTAGTCAGTTGCCTTTGTCTGGCGTGAGATAAGCCATCTGGGCAGTTGTATTTAAGCTTGCACCCAGGAATATTATCTCTTGAGACGGTACTAGTTTTGATTTCTGTTCGTTGACTATGTACCCTAGGCATGGTAGTACTCTCTTTAGAAACGCCAGATACTGTAGTAAAATGTCCTTGTTCTCTGCTTGAATGAGGCAGTCGTCCAAGTAAGGATATATTTGTATTCCTTTGTCTGCAGAATGCAATTACTGGTGCCAGGCACTTTGTGAAGACCCTGGGCACAGTAGATAAGCCAAAGGGCAGTGCAGAGAATTGGTAGTGCATTGAGCCAGCTTTGAATCTGAGGTATCTTATGCATGTTTGTCTGATTGGAACATGCAGGTATGCCTTTTTTAGATCTAAAGTCACCAGCCAAGCCGTCTTGCCCAACATGGGTAGAAGCTGCTGTAGAGTCAACATTTTGAATTTTGGAATATCCAGATATGTGTTTAGAATAGATAGGTCCAGTATTGGTCTCCAGGCTTTGTCCTTTCTGGGTACCAAGAACAGCCTTGAATAGAATCCTTGTCCCTGCTCTTGCTCTGGTACTTGTTGAATGGCCCTCATGTCCACGAGGGTTGAGACTTGTTTTCGTGCCTCTGCCCATTGATGTTTTGGCAGGTCTGGCCAACCGTTTGCCCTTGGCAGGGTATGGAAGTGAAACTTGTAGCCATGAGACACTATGTTTAAGACCCATTTGTCCTGGGTTATTATGTGCCAATTTTGAGAAAAAAAGTGCTAGCTTTCCCCCTAAAGGTGCTGCCAGAAGATAAGTGCTTGGCGCAGGCAGGGGGAAGTCATTGGGACTGTTTCCTGTATGGCTGTGATTTGTCTTCTCCAGTTTTGGGGGTAGAAGCACCCCATTGTTTAGACCTGTATGAACCTTGGGGCTGTGATCTGCCTCTAGGGCGTCTGTATCTGCCTCTTTGTGGCCTGTCTGACACTGGAAAGGACCAATTCTTTGTAGGCCAGTGTCTGCTAAATCTTGGTGGCTATATCTATAAGAAATCCTTGACTGTTTGCATAGATTTAGCTTTGTCCTCCATTTTTTCTTTAACACCTCTTCTGCTTTAACACCAAACAAAGCATCATGCTGTAATGGAGCATCTAATAATTTTGCCTTAACATGATCAGGTAGATTTTGCTCCTTTAACCAAGCATGCCTCCTAATGACGGAACCTGTAACCGTGGCCCTGCAGGAGGCCTCCAGAGAATCAAAATCACATTGCAAAGTATGCTTTCCAACTAGTTCAGCTGCCTGCAATAAATCTTGCATTTCTTTGTTTTCTGCACATTCAGAATTTATCAACATTTTCTGTTTAAGCAGTGACATAATATATTGCTGATATTTGAGCATACAAAACTGACAATTTAAAGCCCTTACAGCCAAAGTAGCAGAAGTGTAAATCTTTTTTCCCGATCTGTCCAGTGCCCTAAAATCCCTGTCAGAGGGAGTAGGGTTTTTTGCAGTGGAAGCCTTGACCCCTTTGGGACCCTGAGAGATGGTTTCTGGGTCAGCAGCAGGGTTTTTGAAAAGGAATTTATGTGAATCAGGAACCCTGTAGTATCTGTCCGGCTTAATAGGAGATGGAGGTAAGGAGTCAGACTGGACTCTGAAAATACATCATCTACAATGTCTAACGCAGGTGGAATAGCAAGGGGCCTGTGCTGAGGTTGCAAAAGGAAGTCTCTGAGCCTTTTCTTAGATTCTGAATAATCTTGGCTCTCCCAGTGAAAATGCTTCCTCATGGTATGCAGTTTCCCCAAAAGAATAATTCCTCAGGAGGAGAGGCTGAAGGGATAGATTCTTCAGCATCAGAATCCTCATAGGGAGGAAGAGAGTATTCCTGATCAGAAGAGGAATCAGAAGAAATGGAAACCTGATCTGAAGATTCATATTCTGTCTCTTGCTTAGGCCTCTTATCAGGAGGGGGATGGGAACCCCTGATCAAAGTAATTAGGTCTTCGGACATTTTGAGCATCTGTTTTTTTAGGCATGGAGGACTGTCCATAGGGCTGTTATACTTCTTTCTTTGTCTTTAGAGGTGCTTTAGTCTTTGCCTTTGAAGCTGAAGTTGTTTTAACATATAACTGTGTAGGCATGAAAACACCCTCAGAAGCTGATGCCTGCTCAGAGGTTCCAGACCCATCTGAGGGAATAGTTTCCAGCGGCCTGCGGCTCTGAAGTAGTGGGCGTCAGGGGCTGCGAAAGCGCCTCACTGAGAACCGGCGACTCGCTTAGAAGAAACCTCGTCGTCAGTTTTGGACCTCGGATGCCTGTCCTTTTCTTTTTCTTTGTGTTTCTTGTCAGTTCCGGTATTCAGATGGCTATCCGACGGCATTGTATAGTTAAATCTTCTGCCAAAATAGTGAAATGCAAAATCGTACCGAAGCGTAATAGTGCGTTGGTTAAATCTAGCACAAAACCAACAACTAGCAACATTGTGGTCAGGGCCTAGGCAAGGAATACAGTAAGAATGAAAGTCCTTATGAGGTATTTTCTTCCCACAAGAAATACAATTAACTTTTTCTGACATCGGTCTGGAGCAAGAAAAAAGTTTCCCCAAAGGGGTACTTAGCTTTTTAGTGAAGACTTCGGATCTGAAATTCAAACACAAAAATCTCAGGAGTCGGCCGACCGACACTTGCAAACTGCTTTTGTTTCGGGCACCGCGCGGCATGGAAGACTGAAGAAAATGGCATCGGCTGCATCTTTTATACCCCTGGCGCACTGACATCAGGGAAGAGGCGATAGCCACCGACGCCGGACCTAGACTTTGGAATTCAGGCTGACTGAGGGTAGCCTGCCAGCAGGATAACCCAACTGTAATGACTGCAACAGTGAAACATGAAGAACATCATACATTGCATATTTATGTTACTGAAGAATGCTGGTATGCAAGTTGTACAATATCACATTAAAGTGGGTTTGAGGACTTTGCCCTTTCTCCACTAATGTGTGACCTCAGAGTTTGTATATATAAGTAGCAGTGTGTGTGCGCATGTGTGTATAGGGAAGCTTGTCCAATGTGAAAAAGATTTTATTTAGTTATTTCTTTTTTTAATTTATGGTTTAATCGCAGTTGTTGCAATCAGTTTAGTTTGATGAGTTTACATTTGAAGAATCAAAGTAACCGCACGGACTAAACCAAATGCAGAATACACAACCAAGTCCAACATAAAAAATATAAATCCTTCATTGTCCTTTAGTAAAATATCCAGGCAAAAAACAAAATAAAGTCAAGATAAATAGCTATATTTATATTTACAAGATACAGGATTCATCCAAATAACATGGCAGCTTACAATCCAAATGATAAACAGGTAACAACCAAACCGGTTTCACCCCCTGGCATCATCAGTGGAGTAAAGCATCCTTACACTGCTCCCATTTAAATGGCTGAAGATTTAAAGTTATACATTTCAATTAATACAATTTAAAGTGCGATTACAAAATTACTATTCACATTTTAACCTACTTATACATATATCAATTTTTTTAAATAAATACACTAATACATATACGTATATTCATATGGACATATTTCGAATCATAAATGAATAATACACTAATACATATCTGTATTCTAATGAAAGGCATACACAATACCCATGGCCAAGCAAACTTCCTAAGTATTCAATAAATTCTACCTAGATACATACTTAACCTACATAACATCTATTAACATTAGCATTCAAAATAGTGCCTATGGGGCTCCATTATAACATACATGCACACAAAAAATATATACAAAAAAATGTGTGTGTATAATAAACCACATACCAAAAGCCCCTACAGATAATAAAAAATATTACAAATACACACACCCATTCTCTTCATATAAACATAGTGGTCAAAAAAACACTACAATAGATGAATATATTTCACAAATGCTCATTTAGGCCAGGCCTATAGGTAGCACTTACGTTTACTATTCATAGCCTTTCCTTCCTATCCAAAATCCTATGTTTATCCATATTGGACAAATTTCTACCCCAAACCAAATCTATCCCAACAAATATAAATTGTGCCGAGGTATGTTCCATCTTATGCTTAAAAAGAGCACTTCTTGATCTTTTGCAGTTAATATCACTAAGATGCATTGCTATTCGATTTTTAAAGGGTCTAAACATCTGGCCAACGTAAAAAGCCCCACACTGGCAGATGGCCATATAAATTACCCATTCAGTACAAGTAATCAAATATCTAATTTCATATACATTAGGGGTATTAACTGAAGTAAAATACTTGGATCTAGATATGACCTTACAATAGACACAATTCCCACAGCAATTGCAACCCTTCAGGACATTCCCCTTACTATCACTTTTATCTAAATTCATCCTTTTATACCATGAAAGGAACTCTCCCCCACATTCTTGCCACGTTGATAACTGTAGGAGCAATGTTCACCCAAACACTGATAAAAAAAATCATCCGATTTCAAGATTTGCCAATACTTATCTATAACTTCCCTTATTTTAAAGTTATTGGTACCATAAGTAGTGACTAATATGATTTTAGATGGTTCAAGTATACAGGGCCTTGGTTCAACCTCCCAGGTATCATGCACTAAAGCCTCTCTCCTTAAATTAAGGGCCATAGTTTTCTCCCTTATTTGCGACCTACTATAACCCCTTTTGATGAACCTATCATTCATTTTTTCTGCCTCCATCCTATAATTATCGTCACTACAAATGCGTCTTAACCTTTGGAAGTGTGCTTTAGGTATATTTGTCACCATACGTTTAAGATGGCAACTACCTGCCTCTAATATTAGGCGTTCCTAAAAAAAGGTTTTCTGTATAAGCCAGTGACCATAGTGCCAGCTAAAGCTTTTGTAATATGGACATCTATGAAATCTATAGTAGGTGGTTCTATTCTATCAACAAATTTCAAATCAAATTCATTAGAGTTCAAATACTCCACAAACAAACCCCAGTCATTCATTGATCCAGACCAAATGCCCCAACAGTCATCTAAAAATGCCACCACATCACCAGATTCTTCTTAAACGGGTTCCTTTCATCATAAATCAAACCATATTCTAAGTAACCCATAAAAAGATCAGCATATATTGGGGCAAAGGTAGTGCCCATAGCTGTACCTTTAACCTGGAGGGAACACTGTTTACCAAAATAAAAAACGTTGTGTTCCAACAGTAGTTTCACTAATGTAATCAGAAACTCACAATGTTCCACAGACTATGCCCCATACTCAGTGAGGCAAAACTGCACAGCAGTGATACCTCCATTGTGTGGGATACTTGTATAAAGTGATTGTACATCAAGAGTACAAAGGAATGAATCATGAGTAACCTGCAGATCATTCATCAATTTCAAAAACTCACCAGAGCCCTTTAACCTGGCTCTTATCAAATGCTATAATGGTTTAAGCTGGTTCTCCAAATACACAGAAATAGGTTCTGTTAAAGAACCTCTACCCGATACTATCAGTCTTCCAGGTGTGGGGGGAAACATTTTTATGTATTTTCGGATGTATATAAAACAACTGAGGTTTAGGATCCTCCACTATTAATTCTTTATAAATGGCATCAGTGATACAGCCCTTTGTTTTAAACTGTAAAAGCACTTCATCAATTTTGTGCTTAAAATCAATAGTGGGATCTAATGGTAGCTTAAAATAAAATCTACCATCATCCAACTGTCTCTAAGCTTCTTTAACATACTCCGATGTTTCCCATATTACAGTAGCTCCCTCTTATCAGCCTTTACTATAACAACATCCTTATTGTCCTTTAACTGTATCAATCCTTTTCTCTCAGTCTTAGATAAAATTGTCTCCATAATGTTTAAATACGACATTCGGATTACTATGTAAATCACGTAGTACTGACTCCTCAAACAATTTCACCCTTGGATGATAAGGGGGGGGGGGGTGAAAGATGATTTCTTAACTCTAAATTGAGAAGACTCAGAACACTGAAAGTGTGCTACATAAAACTGAAAACTACAATGCATATGTATATAATATCCTCTCCACCTACACCACCTAACAAACACACTTTCTACTACGTTTCTGCAGGGTCCCCCCCCCCCCCGGGTGAGGTTTTGAAATTAACTTTTTTCCACTGTAGTGCGATCTTTGGATTTGGTATATTTAGTTTACGGGGGGGCAGAACCCCCCCCCCACATAGGGGGTGCAGGGGGGCTTGCCACCTGCAGAAAAGTAGCAGAAAGTGTGTTTGTTAGTTAGGTGGTGTTATAGGTGGAGAGGATGTTATTTACATATGCACTGTAGTTTTCAATGTTATGAAGCACACTTTCAATGTTCTGAGTTTTCAATGTTTTGGGTTTTCAGTGTTTTGAATTTTCGATGTTATGGTCTCAGTGTTATGAGATTCAACATTATGAAATTTCAATATTATGAAATAGACCCATATATATATATAGTTTACTATCATTTACTCTCAGCAGACTCAGTTGAATCCACTTCGCATGAAACCGGAATCTCGAATGTTGGCAATGAACTCCTATATTGCCGAAGTAAATATCTCTCCTCTATCTCAACCATGTTAACACGCATCCCTAGATTACATTCGGTATGTTTTTTGGCAATACCAGATTTCATCATCATGAGTTTTTGCAGACATGAGTCGATGGTATGACCATTTGACAGAGTTTGCCGCGAGTAAATGATAGTATACACGCACACATATATATATATATATATATATATATATATATATATATACACAACTATATAACAAACGGTCAACAAGTTGAAAGACTAAAATAAAAACATCACCCATTCAAGTCAGGTGGAATGGTCTGAAACAGGTTCAAGGCCTCAGACAATACCCTGACCCTGCAAGACTACAATGCCTTCCACACCTTTAGATCACAAAATGAATGTGTGAACCAAAGGAGGTGATGTTTCAAGCTATATTAGAGATGAATTCACCTCTCATCTAGCTAGACTGAAAAACTCCATGGGGTTACTCCAGGTCCAGGTTACGGTGGGTAAGACCCCCATTGAAGTTCTATCCAGTTATAGATCCCCCTCCACGGCTCATGACACCCACAAAGCCTACTTAACCAAACTGAAGACAATCCAAATTTCACGGAACACACTGGTTAAGGGGGACTTCAATTATCCCACCATCAACTGGGAAACCTACTCTAGTCCAAACTTGCTAGCACAAACGTTCCTTGACTTTGTGAATTCAAATGGCCTGGAGCAAATTGTCCCGACCCCAAGAGGAACAAACATTCTAGATCTGGTCCTCACCAACAAGTCAAACAGGTGCAGTGCTGCAACTGTTGGACCCTCACTTGTTAAAACGTCACAAAACAGTCACCTTCAGACTGACACTAACACCAGCACTCACAAAGGGTGAAATCAGACTAAAAACCTTCACCAAGGCAAACGATACCCTCCTAGATGAAGGTATAAATGCATTCCAAGCCTCACCTCAAGCTGAAAGTGGTAACTGCGCCGAAGT
This sequence comes from Protopterus annectens, assembly GCF_019279795.1. Lineage (NCBI taxonomy): Eukaryota > Metazoa > Chordata > Ceratodontiformes > Protopteridae > Protopterus > Protopterus annectens. Next base: position 447,995,660 of record NC_056741.1, on the reverse strand, counting down.
TTACATTAAAGTCCTGTACAATCACTTGCATAAGTTTATAAACTTGGCTATACCAGACGGAATCAAAGCCAGAGCTCCAAGTAAAATCAAGCAGACTTGGTGGACTTCCAGCATCATCAAACTCTACAATAAATGCAAAAAGTTGCTGACCAAGAAAACAAAGGCAAGGACCCAACAATGAAAAAGCACCCTCCTCAGCCTTAACAGGCAAATAAGACAACTTGTCAAATCCTCCAAGAACTCCTTTGAGAGAAACCTAGCAAGTACTGGCACGGATAACTATAAGGCCTTTTACAGCTATGTATGTAACCTTAAGGGTAGGACCCAAGCATGTGCATAACTGGTGGCCAACAATATCACACGCACTGACTCCACAGAGAGAGAACTTGCTAGCGGATAGGTTTCACTCCTTTATCCCCTTCTAACTTACAACAAACCCTCCCCCAAACTTCCCTCCACCTTACATATCTGAAGAGCAGGACCTAAAAGCCCCGTCCAAGGCAAAGAACACAGCCTCTATGGGACCAGATGACATCCCAGGCTGTCTTCTAAACAGGCTAAAACATGAATTAGAATCACCACTAAGTACCCTTTTTAATCATTGCCTAACCACAGGCTTTGCTCCTGTGGAATGGAGAACAGCTACAGTTATTCCCCTCCACAAATGTGGCCTAGCAACAGACCCCAGGGAATTACAGACCCATAAGCCTGACCAGCCTCATCTGTAAGGCCATGGAACATATCATTATGGACCTCATAAATAAAGACATAGGTGACCTCCAAACCCTGGATCCTACCCAATTCGGCTTCCTGAAGTGCAAATCCTGCCCGTTAAATCTGGTGAATTTCTTTGAATGTGTGACCAAGGCCAGTGATGAGGGCAAATCTGTGCACACACCATACCCTGACTTGGCAAAGGTTTTCAACACAATCCCACATTCAGGCATTACCGATTAACTTAGTAAACTGGATGTAAACCCCTTTGTTGCAAGATGGGTTGCCAACTAGCTCACAAACCAGACATCCACTATCAAAATGGGTGATTCCACATCAACCAGCAGACCTGTTACCAGTGGGGTGTCAAAGGGGTTAGTGCTGGGCTCCCTACTGTTTGGTATATACTTCTCAAAAGTTCAGGTTAAAACTAAAGCGTTGTGGCAGACCAGTTTTGTAAATGAATGCAAACTAGGTTTAATCAATGAATTCCCAAATGATCTCAGTATACTCCAGGATGGTCTCACACAGACCGACTGCTGTATTAGTCACGGTCTCAGACTGAATGCAAAGAAATGCATCTTCATTCCCTTTGGCACAAACAATGTCCCTCACACTATCAAATCAAATGATACCTTAAGTCCCCATGAAGTGGTAAGGGACCTGGGATCACAGGTTGATCGCGACCTCAGCTTCAAACAACACATGTCTACCATTGTATGGAAAGCTTTCCACGTAGCTCACTTGATTAGCTAAGGCATCTCTTCAAAAGCAAATGAAGTTATAACCCCCCTATAACCCTTAGGCTTTTAAATACTGGCCAAGGCTTTTCCTGCCCCCATAGTGCCTTTTTTGGGCAAGGCTCAAAAGACAAACCCACCACCATAAATAGCACAAGTAACCAAAAGCTGAGGATAATGCTACTCAATGCCAGAAGTCTAAACCTCAAAATGCATGCACTCCTTAGTATGGAGAACATAGATATCTGTGCAGTAACAGAAACCTGGTTTAAGGCTCCAGAGAGCACCTCAGCACTACCATGCTATAACTCCTACCATACTTTTCAGCCACAGAACCTGGACTGAAACACAAAAGGTGGGGGTGTATCCATATTCCTCAAGGATACCCACACCTCCATGTTAGTGGCAATGCACAATGCCTCAGAGAGCATCCATGTGCAACTAACAACGGGCAAAACTGCAATTCAAATTGTAGCTTGCTACAGATCACCCACCATGACCCAGGACCCCATTCTGCATTTCTGGAGACACTGGAAAATATGAAGGTCCTACCAAACACCCTAATATTGGGTGATTTCAATTACCCACACATTAACTAGGAGAACTACTCAAGTACTAACTCCCTTGCCCAACGTTTTCTAGAATTTATAAACTCGAACAGCCTCAATCAACTGGTCAACACCCCCACCAGAGGTGACAACATATTGGACCCGGTCATCACCAATATAGGCTACCGGTGTTCTACACCGGAGGTCAAACCCTCGCTGGTTAGATCAGGCCATAGACTAATCACACTGCATATCCACATTCCACCCCCAATCAAGGAAACCACTGTGAAAAACTTTTCAGAAGCAAACTTCACATTACTCAAGACTGAGGTGGAAAGGTTCACAGCCCCTATGCTAAAGCACACTGCTATCCAAGCTGCTGAATCCCTTACAAAGGCACTCTATGAGCACCTGCAAGAATGCATGGATTGTGCTATCCCAAGCAAAACCAAGACTCACTCCTCCAAGAAAAGGAAACCAGTCTGGTGGACCCCTGCCATAAACAAGCTATACAATTAGAGGAGGAAACTAGTGCAGAAAAGAGTAAAATCCCAAGGAGGAAAGACATCCCTGATCAGCATCAGCAAGAAACTACGATCCCTCATAAAATCATCCAAGGCTATCTTCGAAAGAAAAATTTTTGAAGGACTCCAAAGATAACCATAAAACATTCTTTAGCTATGTCAAGAACCTAAGTGGAAACTCTCAGATCTACTCTGAGTTAGTGCAGAAAGGCACAAAATACACTGAACCGACTGATATTGCCAACATTCTGGCAGACAGGTTTAGTGCAAACTTCACCCCCTAAAGGGCCCATAACCATACCAGAAGAATGTAGTGCCCCAGCAATCACTGACACAGGTTAAAACAGCCCCATCCAAAGCCAAAAATACAGCTTCAGTGGGACCAGACTGTGTCCCAGGCTATGTCTTACATGAGCTCCAAAATGAACTAGCTCCTCACCTAAACACACTGTTCAAACTCAGCCTCTCTACAGGCTATGTACCCATAGAGTGGCGCACAGCAACAGTTATCCCGTTCCACAAAGGTGGAGCCACAATGGACCCTGGGAACTATCACCCTATAAGCCTGACTAGCCTGGACTGCAAGGCTATGGAGTGCATCATCATGAAATTCATTAACAGAGACATTGGGAAGCTTCAAACATTGGACCTTACCCAGTTTGGCTTTGTTAAGGGCAGATCATGCCTCCTAAATCTGGTGGACTTCTTTGAGACAGTTACCAAGGCTTTAGCCCCTCACTAACACTCCAAGAGAAACCTTGATGAGTGGATGGGAAACAGAAAATTTACCCGGGGATCACTTCAGTGTTTCTGCTGGACCGAGGCACAGGGAACTAATCTAAAGGGGCGGTGAAAGCCAACCCATTCTGGCTAGGCTTATAGATGCCCTTAGGCAGATAGCCTAGTATTTACCTATTATTATGTAGGGTTACAAGGACATAGCCAGGAATTGGAAAGATGTGTTTTTAGTAATGTTTTGAATTGTGGAATAGAGCAGTTGGAAATGATAGAGCTTGGGAGTTTATTCCATAATTTGGAAATGTAGTATGAAAATAGTGATTCACCGCCTGAGTTGTTAGCTTTGGAGACATGTAAGAGGGATTTGTTGGAAGAGCGGAGATATCTAGGGGAGTTGTATGGCTGTAAGAGGTTATGGAGAGCAGGAGTTTTATCTGGGTGCTGGTGGATTTTGTGAGCAAAGGTAAGTTGATTGAAGTGCAGTAGCTGTGGAAGTTCCAGTCAATTTAGTTGTCTAAGTGATGTACAGTGATGGGATCTATATAAAGCACCAGTTGCAAATTTGGCTATCTTATTATAGCAAGATTCAAGTTTGGTAAGGTCAGTTTTACGGAGGTTACCAAGTACTGGGGAAGCATACAAGACAGTAGATAGGAGGTGCATTTGGGCAATAGTGGATTTAGTATTGTTGGTTAGGAATTTATTGTTCCTATACAGAAGACAGAGTTTCTTGTGGACTTTTTGAATGGTTTGGGCAATATGTATGCCAAACTTCAGATTGTCTATTTCGACACCTAGCAGTTTTATGTGTACCGAGGGGGGTAATGATAGTTTGGTTTTTGGAAAGGATGCTGAAAAGTTGTGAGGGGGTTTTGTCTTGGGTGGAGGGAGTTTTGCTTGGATGGAAGAGAAATAGTTTTGTTTGGGTTTAAGATGAGGTGGGAGTTAGTGAGACAGTTTTCAGCCAATAGGAAAGATTCCTGGGTGTGTTTGTGGAGTGTTTGAAGAGACGAGGCTGAGCATGTAAGGGTTGAATCGTCAGCATATTGGACTATGGTGGCGTGAGGGGTAGAGGTATGGAGTTGATTGGTAAAGACAGAAAAAAGTAGGGGCTCCAGGATGGAACCTTGGGGAACTCCTATGCTAACTGGAAGGAGAGGGATATTTGTTGCTGCCATAGGATGGATTGAAGTCCTGCAAGGTAATTCTGGAACTATGAGATGGATTAAGTACAGAGCTTTAGGGAGGAGAGGATGTTGATTAACTTTGGGTGGTTAACCATATCAAAGGCCTTGGATAAGGTCAAGGAAAATGGCAGAAACATATTGCCCACTGTTCCTGTAGTGGTTGACTGTTTTAGTAAAGGACATCAGGGCTGTGGTGGTGCTATGAGAATGGTGGAAGCCATGCTGTGTATCTGTTAGCAATTTTTCTTTGTGAAGGTAGTCTATGAGTTGGGTATGGATGATTCTTTTGAGAATTTTTGACAGAGGGAGTATGATGGCAATGAGGCGATAGTTATCTCAGTGGAGTTACCTCCTTTATGTAGGGGTATAATGTGAAAAATGTTCCAGATAGTGGGGATCAGGCTCTCAGGGACTGATCTGTTTATGAGAATGGCTACTGGGTAGGCTATTCCTTCTACTGCAATTTGAAGGAATTCAGCGGGGAGGTTAACGTCGGCTAGGGTGGTTGGTTTAAGCCTTTTGAGTAGTTTTTTGATTGTGTTAACAGAGACTGGTTGGAATGAAAACAGGCTGGTGGAGGTTTGATAGTGGGTAGAATTTTGGTGTGTGACAGGTGTATAAAGAGTGGCATTATTGGTAGATGTTTGAGAGTTTGCAAGGGCTTGGATTGATTCTGCAAACGGGTATTAAACTGGGTTGCTACACAGTCTTGAGTTGTTGGGAGTTGATGGAGTGGGAGTACCTGATTTACCAGGATGTAGTATGTTGTTTACTGCACCCCAGAATTTTTGTGGATTGTTTTGGTTTTATTTGAATATTTTGGTAGTAGTTGATTTTATCCCATTTAACTAGTTTTGTTGGCTTTGTTACATAGTCCAAGGTATGTTTGCTTTGTTAAGAGGGATCTATTTTTATGATATTGTACACAGGCCTTGTCCCGGGAGTTAAGTAGAGATCTACATTCTTTACTTAGCCAGGGAGCATAGTTTGGTTTGACTCTAATGGTTCTGGGTGGTGCATGATGGTTGAGGATGTTTAAGAACGTGGAGTTAACTGCTTCATTTAAAGGTAGCTGTTTGAGAGTTTCCCAGTTGCAACTTTTTAGGGAGGTAATGAAATTGTTGGTGTTGAAATTCCTTTTATCTCTGATTTGATGGTATGTGGCTTGGTGGATATGATGGGTTTTAGCATAGAGGAGAAAGGTTGGCTGGTGGTCACTTAGGTTGTCAGGGAGACAACCTGAGTGTGACATTTGGGTTGGGTTGTTGACTAAGGTCCAGTCTAATATGGACTGTCGGCTGGAAGTTTTACCTGGCCTAGTTGGAGATGTGATTAGTTGGGTAAACCCATGTAGGTTAATATGTGATGCTGGATTAGAGGAGTATGTTTAGCCAGTCAATGTTGAAATCGCCTATGAAGATTGTCTCTTAAAGAAGGGAATTAGATGCCCAGTGTAGTATGCATTCGAGTGTGGGAATATTGGACCATGGTGGAATGTACCCACATAGGATGTTTATACTTCTACTAGGGTTGATTTTTAGCCTAGCAAGTATTACTCCTGCAATTTCTAAGTTGGGGAAATTTATGTCCAAGAGATCAAGTGATAGGTGATTTTCAAATAGGATTGCTACACCACCTCCTTTCTTGGTTAACTTGTCATTGCGTAGTATGCTGTAACCTGGTGCTGTGATTTCATTACTGTTAATGTTGGGTTTTAACCAGGTTTCTGTTAATATTACAATGTCAGGGGAATAGAGGGATAGCATGGCATGTACGTCATGGACTTTGTTGGTGATGCTTAATATTTAGGAGGTGAAAGGAAGATTTGTGTCTTTTCTGAAGGAGATCAGGAGTGAAAGGGATGGAGCTATGTGGAGCATTATTTTGGAGGGAGGGGCCTGGATATGGGTGTACATCCCCAGAGCAGAGCAGTTGGACAGTTAGATGTAACAGTAGTTTGGAGAGCTTATTATGGAGTCTGGTATATTTATGGCAGAAGCTAGTTGTGGATACTAGAAGTTGTAGTTTGAATCTATGGTAGATTATGTAGGTGGTATTGAAGAGAGTAGGGGGTATAGCAAAGTATGATGGTTTATTGGGGTTGGGAAGAGATGAGGTTTGCCAGAGAGGGGGGGAGGGAGTGCAGGGTGTTACTGGACGAGACAGAATAGAGGATGTTGCTGAAGAAGAGAGAATAACGGGATATAAGTAGTATGCTGGTGGAGATGTGGAGAGCTGTAGATGTTAGTGTTTTGTTTGACTTGTGTAGGAGGGATATAATGTATGACCCATATGCAGGCTAGTGTTGAGGGTGTGGAATGGAGACAGGGTGACAAAGTGTGGGATGGGTGTATAAAGAAGTAATGGGGTGGTTGTAGTGGAAGTAATGATAGACTGATTATTGAACATGATTGTTAGGATTGGTTGTGTGTGGCTATGGGCGTGGTGAGGACAGGTATAAGTTTACAGGAAGTGGGGGTGGGTGAGAATTGGGGGTAAGGTAGGGAAGCGGAATGAGCCCGAATGGAGCAGGGCAGAACTGCAAGGAGCCAAATCATGCACAGAAAACAATCAGTCAGGTTAGTTGCCAAGGGATTGTTTTTTTTTTTTTCTTGGTTATTGCTGACCCAGTAACAGAAGCCCTTCAGCACTGTGACTGATGAATAAAGGCTTAGACAGTAGTCTAACTTTAGCTATAATAATAATATGCTACCGCGCCTTGTTTGTAGTTTCAGAACACTTAATGTTGACCAATACTTAACAGAAATACCAAGCAAGTGTTACAATTATGTTCTGAAACAGTAAAACTAAACAATTAAAATGAAGGTTAGGGAGGGAGACTGTGGAGCTTGTGGGCTGAGGCAGGGCTACTTAGTCAAAATTCCCAGTTAGTTCAATCATTGGGGAGGGGACGATGCCTTGCTGCCATCTGGACCTCGCTTAGGTTCTCTACAAGTGTCAATGCTTAGACTGTAAAAGTAAAGCCGTTAAGGCACAACAGTAGTTAAGGACCTACACCGTGACTCTTTTCAGGACAGGGAACCACTGGAGTTCTCCTTTTCAGGTTATTCCACCTGTACGGAGGAATTTTCCTTAGTGCTGGTCTAGACTGTGTTTGCTTGCAGCGAGACACAACTGTTCATGCACAACAGAGATATTTCTGAGCGGGGATAAGAATAGCTGGAGAAGGATACAAAGTTCAATGAGTTGGGTTAGTGGATGTGGGAACGGGAAGTTTAAAATGTCAGCATAACAATTCAGTTAGCATATACACATCTATAACAGCATATTCAACATTGACATAGGTAAGCAATTTACAATGTTAAGACCCATAAAATTAGCTAATATAGTTGCAGTACAAAGGCGTGTTGACCAGATGAAAACAGCGGTACAATGGATAGGTATACTATGACTTCTACAAAAACTAATCCTCGTAACAATTCCCGACTATAAATGTAAACATTAAGAACAAGTGCCCTTCACTGCAAAACCGCAGATGTACAACTAGATACACGGGTGTTACACACTATTACACATGCATCCACACATCTATGCAAAACAGCACAGTATCGAACAATTTAATGACTGCTACTCTCATCAGGTGGTAAAAAAATACTGCTTCAATTGAAAACATATGTACACTCCATTAGAACATAGTTTTATACAGAACACAGGTTAAAAAGCACTTACAGCAGAGTGAGCGAACGCCGTAGGCTGGAGGCAGCAAGGGGATGTTTAAAAATGGCGCCCAGTGACTGCGTAGCTAATATTAATTCAGGTAGGTTAAAAAGGAGGGTGGGGGGAAAGCATGTGCACAGAGCCAAGGAGCCGTGTCACGCACAGAAAACTATCAGTCATGTTAGTTGCCAAGAGATAGTGTTTTTTTTTTCTTTTGATTATTGTTGACCCAGTAACAGGAGCCCTTCAGCACTGTGACTGATGAATAAAGGCTTAGACAGTAGTCTAACTTTAGCTATAATAATAATATGCTACCATGCCCTGATTGTAGTTTCAGAACACTTAATGTTGACCAACGCTTAGCAGAAATACCAAGCAAGTGTTACGATTAACAGGTTCTGAAACAGTAAAACTAAACTTAAAATGATGGTTAGGGAGGGAGACTGCGATGTTTCTGGGCCGGGGCAGGGGTACTTAGTCAAAATTCCCAGTTAGTTCAATTGTTGGAGAGGGGACTATGCCTTGCTGACATACGGACCTCACTTAGGTTCCCTAGAAGTGTCAATGCTTATACTGTAAAAGTAACAAAGCCGTTAAGTACCTACACCGTGATTCTTTTCAGGGCAGGGAACCACTGGAGTTCTCCTTTTCAAGTTATTCCACCTGTACGGAGGGATTTTCCTTAGTACTGGTCTAGTCTGTGTTTGCTTGCAGCAAGACACTTAACTGTTCATGCACAACAGAGATATTTCTAAGTGGGGATGAGAAAGTACAATTGTGTACACTTACCATAAATGTAGATGTTAGAGTGTATTCACTGTTGCAGTCATTACATTTGGGTAATCTGCCTGCAGGTTGCCCTCAGTCGGCCTGATTAACAAAGTCTTGGGTCCTGCATCAGTTGCTGTTCCTTCTTCCATTACATCAGGTCGTCAGGGGTATAAAACATGCAGCCGACGTCATTACATCAGTTTTTCTTGCCCCAGATATCAGGTGCCCCCCCAATGGGGAACAAATAAACAAAAAACACAAAGGTATACCTCCAACAAAAAGCAAATACACCACAAAGGCTTTTAAGCATAGTAAAGGGAAGTACAGGTATAGCCAGAAGAAGTTAGGGGGCTGGAGGGAGGGTAACCAGGACTGCAACAGTGAATACACTCGAACATCTACATTTATGGTAAGTGTACACAACTGTACTATGTTCTTCGTGTTTCACTGTTGCAGTCATTACATTTGGGTAGATTCCCAAAGCTATGGTTGGGAGGAGGAGTTTATACAGCATTAGGGCCAGCAATAAGGCCCTGCAAGACAGCAGTGGCAAAACCAGCTCTGGATTTAGAGAAAATTGGCAAATGATAATGCTTGGTGAAAGTATGTACAGAACTCCAAGTAGCAGCTTCTAGGGTGTCCCTGGTAGGAACACCTCTGAGAAAGGCTGCAGAAGTAGATGCAGCCCTGGTGGAGTGAGATCCGATCCCCTGGGGGACAGGTTTTTCCATGGTGCTTATAGCAGAAATGAATGCAATGGCTTATCCATTTAGAAATGGTTTGTTTTGAAATAGCCTTCCCCTCTGCCCCTGCAGCAAATGCTACCAACAGTTTTGATTTTCTTCGAGGTTTAGTCCTGTCCAAATAGAATCTAAGTTGTCTGTGCACATCCAAGGAATGCAGAATCCGTTCCCCCTTTGTCCTGTGGATTGGGAAAGAAGGTTAGCAAATGAATGGACTGATTAAGAGCCACACTGGATACCACCTTAGGCATGAAGGATGGATTGGTCCTGAGTGACACCCTGTCCACATGAAAGATAATGAAAGGCTCCACTGCCATAAGACCCTGTAATTCAGATATCCTTCTAACTGAAGTGATTGCTAAAAGGAAAGTGTTTTCCAAGAAAGAAATTTTAAGCCTGCAGTAGCAGCTGGCTCGAAAGGAGGTAGAGTGAGTTTCTCCAATACAAAGTTAAGGTCCCAGGCAGGGGTTGGAGCTCTCCTGGGTGGTCTCAAGTTTTGGCACCTCTGAGGTACTGATTGAGCAGAGGATGAGAGAAGAGGGAAGGCTCTGTGTTATAATGAGCCAAAATAGTTGAGGCGTGAATTTTAATGGAAGAAAAGAACAGGCCCTTGTGAAGCATCTCAGTTAAGTATTGCAAAATCTGAAGTAAACTGGGTGCCGCTGTGCTCATCCCTTTAGATTGATTCCAGGCACATAATCTTTTCCACTTTTCAGCATAAGATTTTCTAGTACTAGTTCTCCTTGCCTCTAAGATGACATCCATCACAGGTTTGCTGAGGGATGATAGGGGAGAATTTAAGTGATTAGCCAGGCTGCAAGGTTCAATGTTGAAAGCTGAGGGTGCAGAATTTGGTTCTCCTGCTGAGACAGCAGGGAAGAAGTCTGAGGCTGGTGCCATGGAGATAACTGGGACACACTGTGCAGGAGGGGGTACCAGTGTTGGCACGGCCAGTCTTTGGGGGGGGGGGGCCTAGACAAAAAGCATACCTTACCTCTACTACTAAAATAACACTCGCTTCATCCTTCCTTATCCCCTCCCTTCTCTATGGTGCCCCACTCCTAACTAATCTGCAATCCTCCCTCAAAAAACAACTTTCCTCTTGTTACAACAAAATTGCAAAATTTGCCACCAGCCACAAGTCTTCCACCCACCACTGTTTCTCCCCCAGATACTAAAATGGCTAGAACTTCCCAATCAACTCACTTACACTCAGTTAACTCTAGCCCACAAACTTATTCTCAACCCCTCCCTCTGTCCTTCCCTTTCTTCCACATTTGACATGCATCTTCCCAATAGAGTATTGAGATCAAACAATCAAAACCTACTCAAAGTCCATAAACCTACACATCTCCAGGCAAAACCTTCTATCCTTCAACCTAGCTCGCCTCTGGAACTCCCTTCCTCCACTCATCCGCACCACCTCTAATCACTCTGCTTTCAAAAATCTCTCTATACACACCTAGCATCTCAGTGGGAATGCTCCTGCTCCCACCCTACATAACCTACTCTTCTCCTTCTCTCATCCGCCATTGCTCTGCCACATCTTATTCTACCCAGATTCTACAGAAGTTATTAGATAAGCCCTAGGTTCTCTTCCTCCCCACTTCTTCATGTCACTGAACCTCCTCCTCCTTTCCAGTAACTAATTTTTCCTAACTACTCTGTATTAAATGGATATTTCTGAGTTAATAAATATAATTATTATGTACTTTCTGCACATTGTATTTAGCTGTTACATTTTTTGATTTCTTTCTTTTTTACCTATTGTTAAACTGAAATGTTTGAGTGAATATATGTTTTTAAGAATGTTAAATGTATTTTTGGAGCTTTTCTCCCCAGGACTCCATTGAAAACGGGTTCCTTGTGGCCCAATGGACTATCCTGGTAAACCAACTGCAATAAATAAATAAATAAATAAATAAAATGATGGTTAGGGAGGGAGACTGCGATGTTTCTGGGCCGGGGCAGGGGTACTTAGTCAAAATTCCCAGTTAGTTCAATTGTTGGAGAGGGGACTATGCCTTGCTGACATACGGACCTCACTTAGGTTCCCTAGAAGTGTCAATGCTTATACTGTAAAAGTAACAAAGCCGTTAAGGACCTACACCGTGATTCTTTTCAGGGCAGGGAACCACTGGAGTTCTCCTTTTCAAGTTATTCCACCTGTACGGAGGGATTTTCCTTAGTACTGGTCTAGTCTGTGTTTGCTTGCAGCAAGACACTTAACTGTTCATGCACAACAGAGATATTTCTAAGTGGGGATGAGAAAGTACAATTGTGTACACTTACCATAAATGTAGATGTTAGAGTGTATTCACTGTTGCAGTCATTACATTTGGGTAATCTGCCTGCAGGTTGCCCTCAGTCGGCCTGATTAACAAAGTCTTGGGTCCTGCATTAGTTGCTGTTCCTTCTTCCATTACATCAGGTCGTCAGGGGTATAAAACATGCAGCCGACGTCATTACATCAGTTTTTCTTGCCCCAGATATCAGGTGCCCCCCCAATGGGGAACAAATAAACAAAAAACACAAAGGTATACCTCCAACAAAAAGCAAATACACCACAAAGGCTTTTAAGCATAGTAAAGGAAAGTACAGGTATAGCCAGAAGAAGTTATGGGGCTGGAGGGAGGGTAACCAGGACTGCAACAGTGAATACACTCGAACATCTACATTTATGGTAAGTGTACACAACTGTACTATGTTCTTCGTGTTTCACTGTTGCAGTCATTACATTTGGGTAGATTCCCAAAGCTATGGTTGGGAGGAGGAGTTTATACAGCATTAGGGCCAGCAATAAGGCCCTGCAAGACAGCAGTGGCAAAACCAGCTCTGGATTTAGAGAAAATTGGCAAATGATAATGCTTGGTGAAAGTATGTACAGAACTCCAAGTAGCAGCTTCTAGGGTGTCCCTGGTAGGAACACCTCTGAGAAAGGCTGCAGAAGTAGATGCAGCCCTGGTGGAGTGAGATCCGATCCCCTGGGGGACAGGTTTTTCCATGGTGCTTATAGCAGAAATGAATGCAATGGCTTATCCATTTAGAAATGGTTTGTTTTGAAATAGCCTTCCCCTCTGCCCCTGCAGCAAATGCTATCAACAGTTTTGATTTTCTTCGAGGTTTAGTCCTGTCCAAATAGAATCTAAGTTGTCTGTGCACATCCAAGGAATGCAGAATCCGTTCCCCCCTTTGTTCTGTGGATTGGGAAAGAAGGTTAGCAAATGAATGGACTGATTAAGAGCCACACTGGATACCACCTTAGGCATGAAGGATGGATTGGTCCTGAGTGACACCCTGTCCACATGAAAGATAATGAAAGGCTCCACTGCCATAAGACCCTGTAATTCAGATATCCTTCTAACTGAAGTGATTGCTAAAAGGAAAGTGTTTTCCAAGAAAGAAATTTTAAGTCTGCAGTAGCAGCTGGCTCGAAAGGAGGTAGAGTGAGTTTCTCCAATACAAAGTTAAGGTCCCAGGCAGGGGTTGGAGCTCTCCTGGGTGGTCTCAAGTTTTTGGCACCTCTGAGGTACTGATTGAGCAGAGGATGAGAGAAGAGGGAAGGCTCTGTGTTATAATGAGCCAAAATAGTTGAGGCGTGAATTTTAATGGAAGAAAAGAACAGGCCCTTGTGAAGCATCTCAGTTAAGTATTGCAAAATCTGAAGTAAACTGGGTGCCGCTGTGCTCATCCCTTTAGATTGATTCCAGGCACATAATCTTTTCCACTTTTCAGCATAAGATTTTCTAGTACTAGTTCTCCTTGCCTCTAAGATGACATCCATCACAGGTTTGCTGAGGGATGATAGGGGAGAATTTAAGTGATTAGCCAGGCTGCAAGGTTCAATGTTGAAAGCTGAGGGTGCAGAATTTGGTTCTCCTGCTGAGACAGCAGGGAAGAAGTCTGAGGCTGGTGCCATGGAGATAACTGGGACACACTGTGCAGGAGGGGGTACCAGTGTTGGCACGGCCAGTCTGGAGCAATCAAGATCATCCTTGGTTTGTCCTGTTTGACTTTTAGTAGAACTTTGGAGAGAAGAGGCAGCGGGGGGGAAGGCGTAGACTGATAGGTTTTTCCAGCTGAAGGACAGAGCATCCACTTTCCAGGCTTGTTTGTGGGGAGTCCTTGTGCAAAACTTGTCCAACTGGTAGTTCTGGGGGAAAGACAAATGATCTATGTCTTAGCTCCCCCATTTGCTTGTCAAACTTGTTGAAAATCCTTGGTTCCAGTTTCCACTCGTGTGGGTCCATGAGGTTTCGGCTTAGTCCGTCTGCCAGTGCATTCTATTTTCCTGGCAGGAATTGAGCTTGTAGGTGCACTTGGTAGCTCAAGGCTGTGTTCCACAATGCCATAAAGTACAGTTTTGTACCTACCATAAATGTAGATGTTCGAGTGCTAATACAGCTGCAGTCATAACAGATGGGTTCTCCTGCCGTCAGGCGGGTCCTCGGTCGGCCGAATTCCAAAGTCTAGGTCCGGCGTCGGTTGTCGTCGCTTCTTCCCTGACGACAGGGGTATAAAAGAACCAGCAGATGCCATGTTCTTCAGTTTTTCTTGCCCCAGATGTCAGGTGCCCCCAGAAGGAAGGCAATACATAAAATTATGAAGTAATGCGATGCAATATAATCAAAAAACAGTAGTTGCAAGCAAATACACCATAAAAGAATACCCCTAGAGGGGAAGGAGGGAGGGAAACCTGGACTGCAGCTGTATTAGCACTCGAACATCTACATTTATGGTAGGTACAAAACTGTACTATGTTCATCGTGCATACAGCTGCAGTCATAACAGATGGGTAGAATCCCAAAGCTAAGAAAGGGGTGGTAGGCACTAGGTGGAACTAGGAGGAGCCAAAATGCCCTGCAAGACTGCAGTGGCAAAGCCTGATCTGGATTTGGAGTATAATGGTAGGTTGTAGTGTTTGGAGAAGGTAAGCACAGAACTCCAAGTGGCTGCTTCCAAGATATCCTTGGTAGGAACTCCTCTGAGGAAGGCTGCAGAGGTGGCTGTGGCCCTGGTGGAGTGAGTTCTAATGCCTGTAGGAACAGTTTTGCCATGAAAGGAATAGCAAAAGCGTATGCAGTGGGCTATCCATTTTGAGATTGTCTGCTTGGAAATTGGCTTTCCTGGAGCTCCTACCGCATAGGCCACAAAGAGCTGTTCGGATTTTTTGAAAGGCTTTGTTCTGTCCAAATAATAACGCAGTTGCCTGTGGATGTCCAAGAAATGTAGTAATCTCTCCCCTTTGTTTTGAGGATTGGGATAAAAAGTAGGTAAATGTATGGCCTGATTTAAAGCTACCCTGGATACCACTTTAGGCATAAAGGAAGGGTTGGTTCGTAATGAAACTCTGTCCTGATGGAAGATGATAAAAGGCTGGACAGCCATGAGGGCCTGTAGTTCTGAAACTCTACGAGCTGAAGTGATAGCCAGAAGGAAAGCTGTTTTCGAGGACAAATATTGCAAATCTGATGAAGCAGCTGGCTCAAAAGGAGGCAAAGTCAGTTTTTCCAGAATGAAATTTAGATCCCAAGCAGGTATTGGTTGTTTCCTTGGAGGTCTTAAATTCTTAGCCCCTCTGAGGAACTGTCTTACAAGAGGATGAGAGAATAAAGGAGGATCAGTGTTGTATTCTGCAGAAATGGCTGAGGCATGGATTTTGATGGAGGAGAACGAAATTCCACTGCTTAGTAGTTCAGCCAAATATTGTAGTATTTGAGGTAAATTCAGTGTTCCAGGGTTCTGGCCCTTTTTCTCATTCCAGATACAAAAACGTTTCCATTTTGCGGAGTAAGCTTTTCTAGTTGATGGCCTTCTGGCCTCCAAAATGACATCCTGCACCTCCTTGGAGAGTAGAGCCTGCTGTGATGTTAAGGAATCTTCCATGCGGCTAGATTGAGTGTTTTTAGCTGACTGTGAAGAGTTTTGAAGCTGTGCTGAGTCAGAAGAAGAGGCATTAGAGGCAGGGTCCATGGAGGGGAATGAGTCAGGCTCCTCAGGAGTGGGTACCAGTGTTGCCTTGGCCAGTCCGGAGCAATGAGGATCATCTTTGGTCTGTCTGCTCTGGTCTTCAATAGGACTTTGGACAGCAGAGGAAGAGGCGGAAAGGCATAAACTGTCATTGATGTCCAGCTGAAAGAGAGAGCGTACACTCTCCAGGTCTTTGGGTGGAAGGTCCTCGAGCAGAATTTTGTCAATTGATGATTTTTGTGGGAGGCAAAGAGATCTATGTCTGGCCTTCCCCATTCTTGGATTATTTCTGTAAAAACTTTTGGATGCAACATCCATTCATGTGGACCTGTCATATTCCTGCTTAGGTTGTCTGCCAGCGTGTTTTCCTTGCCTGGCAAGTACTGTGCTTGTAGTTCCATTTGTAAGTCCATGGCCATGTTCCAAAGTGATATGGCCAGTCTGCATAGGGGATAGAAATGTGTTCCTCCCTGCTTGTTTATGTACCACATAACTGTGGTTTTGTCCGTTCTTATCAATAGTTGACCTGGTTGTAGAAGGTCCTTGAAAGCTATAATAGCATTTATTACTGCTAGCATTTCTTTTTGATTGATGTGAAGGTGCTTTTCTTTTTGGGACCATTTGCCCTGAATGCACCAGTCTGTCATGTGTGCCCCCCAGGCGTAGTCCAAGGCGTCTGTTGTGATGACTTGATTTGCTTGAGGCTTGCTGAATGGAAGACCTGTGTTAGCTTGACATGCTTGAGCCCACCACAGAAATTCCTTTTGCAGACATGGAAGTAGTGGTATTATTGTTTCCAAACTGTGGCTGTGTTGAGACCATATGTTTTTTAGGTACCATTGTAGTTTTCTCATATGCAGCTTTGCACATGGGATTAGCAAGATGCCATGAATCCCAGAGCCTGCAGGATTTTCCTTGCAGTCAGCCTGGTGCAATTTGCCAGTGTTTTGAAGTATTGATTTAGTTGCCCCTGCTTCTCTGGCGTGAGGTAGGCCATCTGGGTGTTTGTGTCCAAATTGGCACCCAGGAAAATTATATTTCAAGAGGGTATTAGCCTTGATTTCTCTTTGTTGACTGTGTATCCCAGAGAATTTAATAACATTATTACATAAGCCAGATGTTTCAGAAGAATGTGCTTGCTGTCCGCTTGGATCAGGCAGTCATCCAAATAAGGGTATATTTGTATCCCTTGAAGTCTGCAGTAGGCAATTACTGACGCCAGGCATTTCGTGAATACTCTGGGCGCAGTAGATAAGCCAAAGGGCAATGCAGAGAATTGATAATGGGTTGAACCTGCAAGAAATCTGAGGTATCTTCTGCAATTTTGTCTGATTGGGACATGCAGGTATGCCTCCTTGAGGTCCAATGTTACCAGCCAAGACTCCTTGCCCAGCATGGGAAGAAGTTGCTGTAGAGTGAGCATCTTGAATTTTGGTACGAATAGGAATGTGTTTAGGGTGGAAAGATCCAAAATAGGTCTCCAATCTTTTCCCTTCCTTGGCACCAGAAATAGCCTGGAATAAAAACCTTGACCTTGTTCGTGTAGGTACCTCTTGAATAGCTTTCATGTTTATAAGATCTGAAATTTGCTTTTGTGCCTCTGCCCTTTGATTGTGTGGCAGTTTTGGCATGCCTCTCATTTTTGGAAGGGTATGAAAATGGAATTTGTAGCCTCTGTTTATAATGTCCAGGATCCATTTGTCCTTTGTGACAACATGCCAATTTTTTGAGAATAGTGCCAGCTTTCCTCCTAAGGGGGCTGCCATTTGAGACCTGGTTGGCCTGCAAAGGGGAAAGTCATTGGGTTTGTTTTCTGAAAGATTGTGAGTTGTCCTCACCACCTCTTGGTGTAGGAGCTTGCCATTGTCTGCCTCTGTACGATCCTTGTGGTTGTCCTCTGCCCCTCGGGGCACCTGTATCTGCCTCTTTGGGGTCTGTCCATGGCAGGAAAGGACCAGTTTTTGGAAGGCCAATTTCTACTAAAACGAGGAGGTTGAACCTGCAGAAATTCTTTCACAGTTTGCATTGACTTAGCTTTTTCCTCCATTTTTCGTAATACTTCCTCAGCATTTGCCCCAAATAGTACATCCTTTTGAAGAGGGGCGTCTAGTAATTTAGCTTTGACATGATCAGGCAAGGTTTGTTCCTTGAGCCAAGCATGCCTGCGTATGACTGAGCCTGTAACAGCAGCTCTACATGAGGCCTCTAGAGCATCAAAACCACATTGTAAGGTATGTTTACCCACTTGTTCTGCACTATGCATCAAATCCTGCAACTCCTTCAAGTCTGGTTGTTCAGGTTGTGACATTTTACTTTTCAATTGAGATAACAGAAACTGTTGGTATTTTAGCATATGAAACTGGCAGTTTAAGGCCCTCATGGTTAAGGTAGCCGAGGTATATACCATTTCCCCCCACCTTTCTAAGGATCTGGAATCTCTCTCGGAAGGCAATGGATTTTTGGCAATGGAAGCCTTAACTCCCTTGGGTCCCTGTGAGATGGTTTCTGGATCAGCAGCATGGCTTTTGTAAAGAAATTGGTGTGAGTCAGGAACCCTGTAGTACCTGTCAGGCTTAACTGGAGCTGGAGGTAGAGAGTCCGGGTTAAGGCAGGCCTCCGAGTAAACATCATCTAGGATGTCCAAGACAGGAGGTATAGCCAGAGGCCTGTGCTGGGGTAACAAAAGAAATTCCCTGAGCCTTTTCTTGGAATCTGAATAATCCTGGCCTTCCCAGTGGAAGTGTTCCCTTAAGGTATGCATGGTTTCCCCAAATAAGAAATCCTCAGGGGGGGGATACAGAAGGAATGGACTCCTCTGCATCAGAGTCTTCAAAAAGGGAGTAAGCCTGTTCCTGATCATCAGAGTGTTCTGAAATAATGGATCCCTGATCAGAGGAGGGGGAATCTTCCTCCACTCTGGGCCTTTTGTCCGGAGGTGGCTGAGAACCTCTGATTAGAGTAATTAAATCCTCAGCCATTTTAAGCATCTGTCTCTTAGGCATGGGGCCTGGAGATGGGCCCTGTGTAACTGGTCTCTTAGGGTGCATGGTTGCTTTAGACTTGGTGAAAGCCTTGATGGAGAAAGAAGAGGAAGGTCTTAAGACACCTTGAGTGGAGGTGGACCTGTCCACATTCTGTGTTTCAACACCAAGAGTGGCTTCGGTATCTGTAGTCGGTGTGTGGGCCCAGGAGCCTGCGACCTCGGGTACAGGAGACACCGCCAAAGATGTGTCGTCGGTAGTCAGGGGCTGCGTAGGCACCTCACTGAGAACCGGACCACGTGTAGTCGGCCTTGGCGTGGTGTCGGTAGAGGCCGCGGACCTCGAGTGTCGGTCCTTGTCTTTGCGTTTTTTAGACAAAACCGGTGTCGGGGTATCTGACGACATGGTATAGTTAAAAGTTTTCCCAAAAAAATGCTAGGCGAACTCCGCCCGACGCTTAATAGTGCGTTTGTTGAATGTAGCACAACAGTGACAAGCCGAGAAGTCGTGGTCTGGGCCTAAACAAGGTATACAGACGGAATAGAAATCCTTATGCGGTATTTGCTTCCCACAAGAAATACAATTATTAACTTTGTCTGACATCGGTCTGAGGCAAGAAAAGTTTCCCCAACGGGGTACTTAGCTTTTAAGAAGACTTCGGTTTTCCAAATTTTTCGTAATCTCAGGAGCTGGCCGACCGGCACTTGCGAACTGCTTCTGCTTCGGGCACCGCGTGGCAAGAAAGACTGAAGAACATGGCGTCGACTGGTTCTTTTATACCCCTGTTGCACTGACGTCAGGGAAGAAGCAACGACAACCGACGCCGGACCTAGACTTTGGAATTCGGCCGACCGAGGACCCGCCTGACGGCAGGAGAACCCATCTTTTATGACTGCAGCTGTATGCATGATGAACATCTAGTCTGCAGAGGGGGTAAGAATGTGTACCCCCCTACTTGTTTATGTACCACATAACCGTGGTGTTGTCCATCTTTACCATTAGTTGTCCTGGAAGAATGTAGTCCTTGAAGGCTGTCAGAGCATTCTGTACAGCTAACATTTCTTTTTGATTGATATGTAGGTGCATTTGATTTGGGTTTCATTTGCCCTGAACGCACTTCCCTGCCAGGTGAGCCCCCCATGCATAGTCTGATGCATCTGTTAGGGTTTGGGCGGCAGGGGGTAGTGTGAATGGTAGTCCCTTGTTTTGGTGGCAGGCCTCTGCCCACCAGAGGAACTCCAGGAATAGACAAGGTATGATAGGAATCATTGTTTCCAGGCTGTGAGAATGTCGACTCCATAGACTTGTTAGATATCACTGTAGCTTCCTCATATGCAGTCTTGCATATGGAATTAGAAGAATGCAGGAGGCCATGAACCCCAAGGCTTGCAGTATTTGTCTTACAGATAGCAGGATTTGTGTGGCCACTTGTTTGAAGTAGGTTTACCAAATGAATTTACTTTTCTGGCATGAGGTAAGCCATCTGGGCAGCTGGATTCAAGCTTGCACCCAGGAATGTAATTTGTTGACAGGGTACCAGTTGTGATTTCTTTTAATTTATGGTGTACCCCAGACAAGTTAGAACCCTTTTTACGAATGCTAGATGATTTAAAAGTATGCCCTGGTTTTCTGTCTAAATTATACAATCTTCCCGGTATGGGTATATTTGAATACTTCTTTGCCTGCATTAAATAACTGGAGCCAGGCACTTTGTGAATACCCTGGGTGCAGTAGACATGCTAAAGGGCAGTGCAGAGAACTGATAATGCGTGTAGCCTGCTTTGAAGCATAGGTATCTTCTGCAAGATTCCCCGATTGGGATGTGCAGGTATGCTTCTTTTAAATCTAGCATTGCCAACCAGGCATCTTTGCCTAGCATAGGAAGTAATTGGTGAAGAGTAAGCATCTTGAATTTTGGAATCTCCAGAAAGATGTTTAGAGTAGACAGGTCCAGGATTGGATGTCATGATTTGTCTTTTCTGGGTACCAGGACAAGTCTGGAGTAGAAACCATGTCCCTTTTCCTCTTCTGGTACCAGTTGAATAGACCCCATGCTTAAGAGGGACAGTACTTGTTTTTGAGCCTCTGCCTACTGATTTGGGGGCAGGTCTGGCCACCCATTTGGTGTTGGCAACATGTGGAAATGAAATCTGTATCCCTGGGACACTACATTTAAAACCCATTTGTCCTGAGTTATGAGTTCCCAGTTCTTTGCATGAAGAGCAATCTTTCCCCCAAAAGGGGCGGTCAAAAGGTAAGTGCTTAGAAATTTTAAAAGGAAGTCATTGAGACTGTTTACCATAGGGGGGTGTCTTATTTCCTGATTTGGAAGTGGAGGCCCCCCACTGCTTAGTTCTGAGAGTCCCCTGGGACTGAAACCTGGGGTTTTTGCTGTGTCTGGGTTTGGTTTGAGAGGACCTGGAAGGAACTGGTAAGGACCAATTCTTAGTAGGCCAGAGCCTACTAAATCTCGGAAGTTGCACTTGCAAAAAATCTTTAACAGTTTGCATAGATTTATAGCTTTATCTTCCATCTTTTTAAGAACTTCTTCAGCCTTGTTGCCAAACAGGCAGTCCTGATTTAAAGGAGCATCCAACAATTTAGATTTAACATGATCAGGCAAAGATTGCTCCTTAAGCCAAGCATGCCGTCTAAGCACAGACCCAGTAACAGCAGCCCTGCAAGAGGCCTCTAAAAAATCAAAACCACATTGCAAAGTATGTTTCCCAACTTGTTCAGCAGAGTGCATTAAGTCCTGTAAATCTTTATTTTCCACACAGTCAGGAATCAACATCAGTTTCTGTTTAAGCAGTCCAATAATATGTTGCTGATACTTTAACATATGAAATTGGCAGTTTACAGCTCTCATTGCCAAGGTTGTACAAGTATAAACCTTTTTACCCCATCTATAAAGCGTCCTGGAGTCTCTATCAGAAGGGATAGGATTTTTAGCAGTAGAAGCCTTAATGCCCTTGGGCCCCTTAGAAATAGTCTCTGGATCTGCAACAGGATTTTTGAAAAGGAACTTGTGGGACTCAGGAGCCCTATAGTATCTGTCAGGTTTACTAGGAACCGGAGGCAGGGAATCAGGGGCCAAACTGGATTCCGAGAACACATCAACAATGTCTAGTACAGGAGATACAGCCAAAGGCCTATGCTGTGGTAAAAGAAGGAAATCCCTAAGCCTCTTTTTTTTAAAAAGAAAATTCCTGGCTTTCCCAGTGGAAATGCTCTCTTAAAGTATGTAAAGTTTCCCCAAAAATCCTCATGAGAGGAAGCAGAGGGAATAGAATCCTCTGAGTCAGAATCCTCATAATTAGGTATGGACAAATCCAGGTCATCAGAAGAGTCAGAAAAAACAGTATCCTGATCAGAAAATTCATAATCAAGCTCAGGCCTTGGCCTCTTAGGTGGGGGGGTTGACAACCCCTGATTAGAGTTATTAGATCTTCAGCCATTTTAATCATTTTTTTTTTTAGGTATAGGGGCCTGAGCATGTGGCCTGGGCATCTGTTTTTTAGACATGGATCGAGATTTAGGCCTTAGTAATGAAGGAGGTGTTGATTTAATATGCAAGTCTATAGGCCTGAATACACCCTCAGAAGCTGGGGTGCCTGCAAAGTGGCTCCTGACCCATTCAAGGTAGAGACATCTGCAGGTTCCATAGTTGAAGTATCTCGCGGCATACCAGACTCCGAATGGGTCAGCGAATCAGAAGTAGCGGGTATCAGGGGCTGCGAAAGCGCCTCACTGAGGACCGGCAAACTGGCGACTGGCTTAGGAGAAGCGTCATCGGCAGTTTTGGACCTCGGCGGCCTGTCTCTCTGTCTTTATCTTTGCATTTTTTCGGAATCCCGGTAGTCAGATGGAACCGAAATATTTAGAAGAAAAAATATACCGACGATGGATAGTGCGCTGATTAAATAAAGCACAAAACCGACAGTACATCGTGGTCAGGGCCTAGGCAAGGAATACAGTACGAATGAAAATCTTTATGAGGTATTTGCTTTCCACAAGTAATGCAATTATTAACTTTTACTGACATCGGTAAGGAGCAAGAAAAATTTTCCCCAATGGGGTACTTAGCTTTAAGTTGAAGATTTCGGTTCTGAAACTCGAAAACGAAAATTTGAGGAGTTGGCCGACCGGCACTTGCAAACTGCTTCTGCTTCGAGCACCGCGTGGCAGGAAAGACTGATGTAATGTCAGCTGCATGTTTTATACCCCTGACATCATGGAAGAAGGGACAGCAACCGACGAAGGACCCAAGACTTTGTTAATCAGGCTGACTGAGGGCAACCTGCAGGCAGATTACCCAAATGTAATGACTACAACAGTGAAACACGAAGAACATCAGAGTAGAGTGAGCGAATGCCGCAAGCTGGAGGCAGCAAGGGGATGTTTAAAAAACAACACAAATTTCATTTTCCAATGTTAACTACACAATGCTACCACACATTCAACTCGTATTTGTCGTAATAATGGTAGTATTATGGAAAATATTTTTTTGTTTTATTTTTTTAAAGGTAAAGTGCACAATTCGCGTTAGGATTAGCATGCAGTACTAAGGTGGAGCAATGGGGTTAGCATATTTATGCCTTTCACTCAAATACATACTGCAGGGCCACCCAAACCATCACTACCTGCCCCAAAGTACTGGGGCATAGGATGGCCCTATTTTGTACCCAGCCAATAATGGACTTTTTTCATACTTTTTAAATGGTTAAGGGAAAATGGAAATGACTTAATCAGGAACAGCAGCCTACACTTACACGTATTTACTTCTGTTGGGTATCTCCTGAAGGAGAAAAAGTACTAGTTTTAAGTGTTCATAGGCTTAAAGTCAGTATCCTAAACCACTTGGCAAACTGTAAAGGGTCAAACAGCACTGATGTTTTTTCCTTCCCTCAGACTTGTAATGCTTTCTCCAACCTGTTTCATTCTTCCATGTGGAATTGTCTGATATGGTATCAAAGAAGGTCTCAATCACAAAAGCAAGTTATTCACCTGCAAATAATGTCAGCTGTTTCAGTAATTATTCTGACAGCCTTCTTACAAGAAGACTCTCATATATGGCTTGAGATCAGTATTAGTAGTGGGAAGCAAAAGTAAGAAAGTAACAGTAATTCTCAGCCACAAAAAACAGAGACCATTATTCATAACAGGCAACATTTTATATACTTCAGGACACAAATGAAAGATAAAAGTAAGGGAGTAAAAAAAAACAGTTCACAAGGAGAGCCAAAATTTGAATACTTTTACCAGAAATACAAGTAATGAAAATTTCTGAATGGTAGTTAAAGCTGAAGAGGGAAACAGTAATGACAGAGCAGGTTTCCCTCACTTTAGTTTTTGCATACCCTTGCACTTTCATTTATGGACATCAGATGGCAGTGCGCTGCAAAGGCAGCACTAGTTCTATCCAGGAGAGGAACCCAGTCTCTCACTCTAAAGATCAGGTGTGTATTTTTTTTTCAACCATTTCCTTTGTTATAATTATGCCCTCATCTTGCAAAATGGGCTTTCTTGTTCTTATCAGATGACATGGAATCAAGAAATAATTGGACAGTTGCTCAGAACACAATAAACAAAACACTAGTTTATTAATAAATATAGGTCCACTGAATTAACCTAAGTAAAACCTACACATTTTAGAATAAGGTTCACTTTACAAGACAAAGGGCACAATTATAACAAAAACACTTGATCTTTAAAGGATTGCTATAAAAATGTAAAATTTCTGTTTTACATGACGTTTATTCACTTTTATCAAACATTTAATTATTATAGTGCTTTTGTTATAATTGTGACTGAAACATGGCTAAAGCCACACATACAAGACACCGGAACTGTCCCTCCAGGATACATCCTTAAAAAGGATAGAACCAATAAAAAAGGTGGAGTAGCAGCCATAATGTACCATTCCAGCCTAACAATAACCCCTCTCTCCAAACCTGTACCTTCCTTTGGTGACGTAAACATAATGGGTGACACAAACATTAATAGGCAAAACTGGTCGCTGATCCTCCCAATACAGAATATTTACCCTCTTGGATTTACAAAACTTATTACCAAGCCCAACCAGACTGTGCAACAATAAAGCCAGGTCAACATTAGATTGGATCCTAGTAAATAATCTACATAAATACTCTCAACTCAAACACTCCTCCAAACACCCTTAGTTTCCACTCACCAGCCTATACCTACAGAACACCTGCATATATGCCAAAGCCTTACAATCTTAAAACCTTTAGAAACCTTACCAATTTCAATCTCCAGCTTTTTAACTCTATTCTAAAATCTATAAACTGGACAGCATTAAAAACATTACCACTGGATGATGCTATTCATTACTTCAATAAAACATTTCTTGACACACTTAACACCTTAGCTCTGTGCCAAAAAAACTAAAATACACCAAGCACCCTGGCTTACAAAAGCTACTAAACAAATAATAACCAGAGACAGAGCATGGAAAGAATGGCAAAGGACAAAAAATGAATCCACTCAATTAAAATACAACCAGTTATGCAATCTAGCAAAAAAACTAGTTACTGTCGACAAGAAAAATTATTTCTCACAGCAATTAACCTGCCAAAGTAATAATCCTAAAAAATTCTGGCAGTCAATCTCGATGCTTCTAACACCTGGGACATCTCAAAAACCCTCACCACTCCCGGACACTGACTTCACAAGTAGCTGAAATACTTAATTCACATTTCATTGATAGTATACTAAAGCTTACTAATCAATCCCCTTCCAAGGAAGAGCTCGCCCTCTTACATAATCTCACTACTACAACCACCACAAATAGTTACCTCAAGCCAAACCCCAACATAGCCAGGACCCACAAAACTGCAAAATCCCTCCAACCTGTACCCACTTCACTTATACGTAAACTCCTTACAAAACTAAAGCCCTTTTCCCTCTGCTGATAACCTTCCGGCAGAATATCTAAAACTTGCTGCTGAAGCTATAGCCTACCCAGTAAGTATTTTGATCAACCGGTCCGTCACTGAAGCCTACATCCCTAAAATTTGGAAAAAATCCATCATTCTCCCCTTACATAAAGGAGAAAACAAAAACTATGAATGATCTCATTTTAGGCCAGTTTCTATCCTTTTCCCCCTATCTAAAATTCTAGAAAAGTGTATACACTCACAGCTACTAAAATTTCTTCTAGATAATTTCCTTACACCTACCCAACACAGTTTTCATCCAGCACATAGTATAACCACAGCATTATTGTCTTTCTCAGATACTATTAACAAAGCTATGGATAAAGGCCTACATATATCAGTAATTCTACTTGACATATCCACGGCCTTTGATACAGTGTCACACTACAAACTAATACAACTCGGTTCAATTGGCTGCTCCCAAGCTACTCAAAGATGGTTCTACAACTATTTAACTGAAAGGCAACAGTGTGGCAAAATGGCACACTCACCTATCCAAATACCTACTAAATAGTAGTAGAGTGCCCCAAGGATCCATTCTTGGACCTCTC
Organism: Protopterus annectens; assembly: GCF_019279795.1. Taxonomy (NCBI): domain Eukaryota; kingdom Metazoa; phylum Chordata; order Ceratodontiformes; family Protopteridae; genus Protopterus; species Protopterus annectens. The sequence goes on along the minus strand of NC_056741.1, from coordinate 447,969,556 downwards.
CTCTTTAATACTTTCATTAACAACCTCCACATGGCATCCCTCCAAAGTACTCTCGTCTAGTACGCTGATGACTCCACAGTTATCACTACTTTTAGTAACCCTCAAGATCTCTTAACAATGACAGGATACCTTTACCTCCATTGAAAAATCGCTTAATGATGCCCAACTTTTACTTAACCCAGATAAAACAAAGTTTCTACTGTTCTCTCCCAAAACATTTGCAAATGACTTGAAAATTTACTCCTAGAACAAAACCCAAATAGAAACTAACTCATTTGAAAACTGGTACAAGGCTGGATAAACCACGGCACAGCTCGAAAAGTGAAAAGACTTTAATTCCAAGTAACAATTAAAACATCCACGAGTTAAGCGCTTTCATCTGCAAGCATACAGACTTCCTCAGAACTGATAACATCTGATTTTTCAAAAGTTTAAATAGCAAAAAAGGCGCCAAATAGTACACAAATTTAAAGGAACATCATCCTATAAAAACAATTTAATGAATATGTTACAATTCAATCCTTAAAATCTATATGTATAATATTTAATACACAAATTTAAAAACACATCTTTAAAAACAATATATAATAAGAACCATTAATTAATGTCCAACATATAAATAAGTTCTCCAGTATATTACATAAATAAATACTGTATATGTATACTATATACTGTATGGGGATCGCACCAAAAACAATAAAAAACTGACTACCCTAATATCAAAAAAGGTTTAATACTAATGCTATCATTGATGCCAGGATATCTGGTTGCATCCGTAAGTATTTGCCAATTACTTTCTTTTAATGCCAATAACATCTTCCAATTCCCACCATATGGTTGGCATGATACTTGGTCAATGATAGCAAATTTAAATATATGTTGTTCCCCTTTATCACACAAAAGTCTATATAATGCATTATTCGTATCTTTCACTTGTATCTTATAGTAGTGTTCATAAATACGTTTTTTAACTGTCTTTCTGTTTTAACTATATAAAATGCAGGGCAGGCTATACAGGTGGCAAGATATACCACCTGCCTGGTGTTACAATTGCCTGCCCTGCACCTGACATATGTATGATTCATATCTTGAAGCTTAATATGCAATTCTTCATTAATACGCCCACATTGTCTACAATTTCCACATTTCTTAGTCCCTTTATGGGCAATCTTAATACTTACATGATTACTAGCTTTTTCTAATAACCTTTTAATATTCGGAGCTGTCTTATACACAAAACTTGGAAAACTCCCTAACTTCGTACCTATGTTGTCCGATACAGTTATCAAATCCCAATGTCTTAGTATTATATCTTTAATAAAACTAACATAAGGGGTGTACATCAAAACACATACCCTCTTATTAACCACTTTATAAGTTTGTTTACCCATATTTTTCACTTGTATATCACCACTATCAACACATGATCTTCCCAACAAAGGTATATATTTAATACCCCATTGTTGTTTGACATATTTAACAATATCTTTCAACATATTTTCAGGGTATCCTCTATTTCTGAACATATTATAGATGAATACCATTTCCTTCTCCATTATTTCTTTAGTAGAGGACATTCGTGCTGTTCTTATACATTGTCCCTTAACAACATTTTTAAACATATATGGTGGATGATTACTATTATATACAATATAATCATTAGAAAAAGTTGTTTTTTTATATATCCTGGATGCAAAACCATCATTCACATGACTAATATAAGTATCCAAGTATGCAGTTCCTTTTTCATTAGTATTATGTGTAAATCTTAAGAACTGTGTCGTCCCATTAAGATACTCTGTAAATTCAGTAATAGCTTCTTTATTACCCTTCCATAAAATGAATAAATCGTCTAAATATCTGGCATAGAAAGCAATGTCCGAATAAAACCTACTTTTGAACAAATGTTCGGACTCCCATTCTAACATCACTAGATTGGCAAAAATGGGGGCACAAGATGCCCCCATAGCTACCCCTTTGCACTGTCTGAAGTATTCACCTTGGAATATGATGTAATTGTGGTCTAGGTCTAACACCATCATATCTACAATAAGGCAAATCCGATCCCAGCTCAAGTTAGAACATTTCCTCAAGCTATTACTGAAAAATTCCAGTCCAATTTCTTTCGGTATACTAGAATATAAATCTGTAACATCAATGGTAACAAAAATCAGGTCTTCTTTCCACAATTCTGTAGTCAATTTACCCAAAAAATTCCAAGAATCTTTCATTAGATGTGGTATATTCCCATATATGTGTTTGGTCCATCTATCGATAGCTACCCCTAAATTGTATGTTTTTAATTTAGAACCAGAAATAATAGGTCTAAATGGGGGGTTACTAATAGATTTATGGACTTTAGGTATACTTATGATGTGGGCCAAAATAGGATAATCAACCTTCAAAAACGTATATATTTCCTTGGTAATTCTATTATCTAATAGATACTCCTCTAAAGCTAAATCTATTCTTTTATGTCCAATATTAATTTGATTAATAGATACCACCTCATAATTACCAGACTCGTACAATAAATTATGTATTTGTGTGTTGTAGTCGAAGGTATTATAAACAACTACACCCCCCCCCTTATCCGGTTTCATTATTCTAATTTCATTGTTATGTACTAATTGGTTCAAACATTCCCGTTCCTTCATAGTTAAGTTATCCTGAAAATTACTATAATGAGATTTTCCCTTTCTAATGTTACTATTTAACCAATAAATGTCTTTGCAAACCATTCTTTCAAAATTGGTTACCTGTGTACACGGCACTGGAATATAGGAACTTTTTTTCTTAAGTTCTTCAATTCTAAAAACTTCCTCATGGTCCGCTCTGTCCTCAAATTGTACGGCTAAATTTAACCTTCTACAATATAACTTAAATTTTTTTATGGTGTCTACTAAATTAAATCCTACATTAGGAATGAATTTCATCCCTTTACTCAATAATTGTATGAATTCATGACCAATTATTAAATCGGTATAATTAAATACATTGAACCCATTATAAGTCCTTAAAATATTCATATTAATACGTTTATCTAAATTGTCATTAACTTCTTCAATGTGTTCCTTTAAATATTGTCCATTATATATAAATTGATAATCTGGGTTTTCAATAATGGAATGAGAACAATTATTATCAAGAAAACTATTACTGTTTATATTCTGATCTACCTTTTTCCTGTTTATCTTACTTTTTTGTTCCATTGGGTAAACTGCCTCTTTGGTGCTGGAAAAAATCTGCCCCCTTGAAAATTTTCATCATTTTCCACATTCCTTGATGTATATCTATAACTACTATGTCTTACATTATGCATATTTTTTCTATCCTGTGGCCATACATATGCTCTTTTCCCCCGATATTGTTCAATGTCACGCTGTATCTTATTTTTTCTCTGATAAATAATGTAAGCTTTATTTTCAGCCATTTGAAATTGCTTATTATACAGATCCCTCCATAATTCAAAATCAATATGCTTTAAAATAATTTCATTTAAACCTTCCACTTCTCTAACTAAGGTGGATAATTTACCATCATTTAATTTAATTAATAATTTCATATACAGATACCCAAACCCATCAAACATATTATTAAATTCATTGATCACACCATCATTATAATCAACACCCATGGGTAATTTAAAAAATCTGCGCCCTTTTGGTACTATTTGTATATTTATACATTTTGCTAAATAGGCATTATCTATCTTAATGCTCTTAATCTGTAATAATTTTTTACCTAAATTAAAAATCATTTCTTTCAAAGGATTATTTGAACTACTAAAATGCCTTTTATTAACTTGAATATTGTGCTCTATATTGTCAAAATCAAATTCATCACACACAAATAAATCCATAACGTCAGTAGCATAATGTGCAACATCTTTAAAATCATGAACTGTTTCCCAACTGTCGTTTAGTTTCAAGACATGGGCTCGAAACCGTTTTACTGTTTACAGTACCTTTAAGCAGTTTGTTCTGTGTTCTAGTGATCGCTGAATACGTTTTAGCTGGTTGTCGACTCTTGGGTCTAGCCCCGGTGCGCTCAGCTTCGTCCCGAATATGAAATAAACTGAAATCAAAAGTGAATTCCTTGGTCGGTGACGGATTGCTGTTGGAAATTCTGTTACCATAATCCAATGAGTCTTGCATAGATCGTAAACCACGATGTTCCCCATACGCCTGTCCGTTGGGAATATCCATCTGCGTGCTTATGTCTATAACTGCAGGAACCTCGGAAGGAAGAATTTTTGAGTGTTTAGCAGGTGCGCCTTTCACAGAAAGGGCACGTTCCTGCTCAGCTGTCTGCTTCGGTGCTTCCACAATACCGCTAACTAAGTCAATAAGCCTATTGACTTCAGACTGCAAAGCTTTAACCTCAGCGCGTAGCGTTTGCACATCATCACTCTTCAATGAAGCTTGTGTCTCGTCTCCACTTCCAGCCATACCAGTAACTAACCGCTCCACGAACAACTATAGAACCTCAGAAGAAAAACAAAACTAACTTGAAAACTGGTACAAGGCTGGATAAACCACGGCACAGCTCAAAAAGTGAAAAGACTTTAATTCCAAGTAACAATTAAAACATCCACGAGTTAAGCGCTTTCATCTGCAAGCATACAGACTTCCGCAGAACTGATAACATCTGTTTTTTCAAAAGTTTAAATAGCAAAAAAGGTGCCAAACAGTACACAAATTTAAAGGAACATCATCCTATAAAAACAATTTAATGAATATGTTACAATTCAATCCTTAAAATCTATATGTATAATATTTAATACACAAATTTAAAAACACATCTTTAAAAACAACTAATAATAACAATTAATATATAATAAGAACCATTAATTAATGTCCAACATATAAATAAGTTCTCTAGTATATTACATAAATAAATACTGTATATGTATACTATATAATGTGTGGGGATCGCACCAAAAACAATAAAAAAACTGACTACCCTAATATCAAAAAAGGTTTAATACTAATGCTATCACTGATGCCAGGATATCTGGTTGCATCCGTAAGTATTTGCCAATTACTTTCTTTTAATGCCAATAACATCTTCCAATTCCCACCATATGGTTGGCATGATACTTGGTCAATGACAGCAAATTTAAATATATGTTGTTCCCCTTTATCACACAAATGTCTATATAATGCATTATTCTTATCTTTCACTTGTATCTTATAGTAGTGTTCATAAATACGTTATATTTGTTATATATGTTATTGGCATTAAAAGAAAGTAATTGGCAAATACTTACGGATGCAACCAGATATCCTGGCATCAATGATAGCATTAGTATTAAACCTTTTTTGATATTAGGGTAGTCAGTTTTTTATTGTGTTTGGTGCGATCCCCATACATTATATAATATACATATACAGTATTTATTTATGTAATATACTAGAGAACTTATTTATATGTTGGACATTAATTAATGGTTCTTATTATATATTAATTGTTTTTAAAGATGTGTTTTTAAATTTGTGTATTAAATATTATACATATAGATTTTAAGGATTGAATGGTAACATATTCATTAAATTGTTTTTATAGGATGATGTTCCTTTAAATTTGTGTACTATTTGGCGCCTTTTTTGCTATTTAAACTTTTGAAAAATCAGATGTTATCAGTTCTAAGGAAGTCTGTATGCTTGCAGATGAAAGCGCTTAACTCGTGGATGTTTTAATTGTTACTTGGAATTAAAGTCTTTTCACTTTTCGAGCTGTGCCGTGGTTTATCCAGCCTTGTACCAGTTTTCAAGTTAGTTTTGTTTTTCTTCTGAGGTTCTATAGTTGTTCGTGGAGCGGCTGGTTACTGGTATGGCTGGAAGTGGAGATGAGACACAAGCTTCATTGAAGAGTGATGATGTGCAAACACTACGCGCTGAGGTTAAAGCTTTGCAGTCTGAAGTCAATAGGCTTATTGACTTAGCGGTATTGTGGAAGCACCGAAGCAGACAGCTGAGCAGGAACGTGCCCTTTCTGTGAAAGGCACACCTGCTAAACACTCTAAAATTCTTCCTTCCGAGGTTCCTGCAGTTTTAGACATAAGCACGCAGATGGATATTCCCAACGGACAGGCGTATGGGGAACAACGTGGTTTACGATCTATGCAAGACTCATTGGATTATGGTAACAGAATTTCCAACAGCAATCCATCACCGACCAACGAATTCACTTTTGATTTCAGTTTATTTCATATTCGGGACGGTTGAGCGACTGGCTAGACCCAAGAGTCGACAACCAGCTAAAACTTATTCAGCGATCACTGGAACACAGAACAAACTGCTTAAAGGTACTGTAAACAGTAAAACGGTTTCGAGCCCATGTCTTGAAACTAAACGACAGTTGGGAAACAAAGTTAATGATTTTAAAGATGTTGCACATTATGCTACTGACGTTATGGATTTATTTGTGTGATGAATTTGATTTTGACAATATACAGCACAATATTCAAGTTAATGAAAGGCATTGGAGTAGTTCAAATAATCCTTTGAAAGAAATGATTTTTAATTTAGGCAAAAAATTATTACAGATTAAGAGCATTAAGATAGATAATGCCTATTTAGCAAAATGTATAAATATACAAATAGTACCAAAAGGGCTCAGATTTTTTAAATTACCCATGGGTGTTGATTATAATGATGGTGTGATCAATGAATTTAATAATATGTTTGATGGGTTTGGGTATCTGTATATGAAATTATTAATTAAATTAAATGATGGTAAATTATCCACCTTAGTTAGAGAAGTGGAAGGTTTAAATGAAATTATTTTAAAGCATATTGATTTTGACTTATGGAGGGATCTGTATAATAAGCAATTTCAAACGGCTGAAAATAAAGCTTACATTATTTATCAGAGAAAAAATAAGAAGATACAGCGTGACATTGAACAATATCAGGGGAAAAGAGCATATGTATGGCCACAGGATAGAAAAAATATGCATAATGTAAGACATAGTAGTTATAGATATACATCAAGGAATGTGGAAAATGATAAAAATTTTCAAGGGGGCAGATTTTTTCCAGCACCAAAGAGGCAGTTTACCCAATGGAACAAAAAAGTAAGATAAACAGGAAAAAGGTAGATCAGAATATAAACAGTAATAGTTTTCTTGATAATATTTGTTCTCATTCCATTATTGAAAACCCAGATTATCAATTTATATATAATGGACAATATTTAAAGGAACACATTGAAGAAGTTAATGACAATTTAGATAAACGTATTAATAAGAATATTTTAAGGACTTATAATGGGTTCAATGTATTTAATTATACCGATTTAATAATTGGTCATGAATTCATACAATTATTGAGTAAAGGGATGAAATTCATTCCTAATGTAGGATTTAATTTAGTAGACACCATAAAAGAATTTAAGTTATATTGTAGAAGGTTAAATTTAGCCGTACAATTTGAGGACAGAGCGGACCATGAGGAAGTTTTTAGAACTGAAGAACTTAAGAAAAAAAGTTCCTATATTCCAGTGCCGTGTACACAGGTAACCAATTTTGAAAGAATGGTTTGCAAAGACATTTATTGGTTAAATAGTAACATTAGAAAGGGAAAATCTCATTATAGTAATTTTCAGGATAACTTAACTATGAAGGAACGGGAATGTTTGAACCAATTAGTACATAACAATGAAATTAGAATAATGAAACCGGATAAGGGGGGGGGTGTAGTTGTTTATAATACCTTCGACTACAATACACAAATACATAATTTATTGTACGAGTCTGGTAATTATGAGGCGGTATCTATTAATCAAATTAATATTGGACATAAAAGAATAGATTTAGCTTTAGAGGAGTATCTATTAGATAATAGAATTACCCAGGAAATATATATATTTTTGAAGGTTGATTATCCTATTTTGGCCCACATCATAGGTATACCTAAAGTCCATAAATCTATTAGTAATCCCCCATTTAGACCTATTATTTCTGGTTCTAAATCAAAAACATACAATTTAGGGGTAGCTATCGATAGATGGACCAAACACATATATGGGAATATCCCACATCTAATGAAAGATTCTTGGAATTTTTTGGGTAAATTGACTACAGAATTGTGGAAAGAAGACCTGATTTTTGTTACCATTGATGTTACAGATTTATATTCTAGTATACCGAAAGAAATTGGACTGGAATTTTTCAGTAATAGCTTGAGGAAATGTTCTAACTTGAGCTGGGATCGGATTTGCCTTATTGTAGATATGATGGCGTTAGTCCTAGACCACAATTACATCATATTCCAAGGTGAATATTTCAGACAGTGCAAAGGGGTAGCTATGGGGGCGTCTTGTGCCCCCATTTTTCCCAATCTGGTGATGTTAGAATGGGAGTCCGAACATTTGTTCAAAAGTAGGTTTTATTCGGACATTGCTTTCTATGCCAGATATTTAGACGATTTATTCATTTTATGGAAGGGTAATAAAGAAGCTATTACTGAATTTACAGAGTATCTTAATTGGACGACACAATTCTTAAGATTTACACATAATATTAATGAAAAAGGAACTGCATACTTGGATACTTATATTAGTCATGTGAACGATGGTTTTGCATCCAGGATATATAGAAAAACAACTTTTTCTAATGATTATATTGTATATAATAGTAATCATCTACCATATATGTTTAAAAATGTTGTTAAGGGACAATGTATAAGAGCAGCACGAATGTCCTCTACTAAAGAAATAATGGAGAAGGAAATGGTATTCATCTATAATATGTTCAGAAATAGAGGATACCCTGAAAATATGTTGAAAGATATTGTTAAATATGTCAAACAACAATGGGGTATTAAATATATACCTTTGTTGGGAAGATCATGTGTTGATAGTGGTGATATACAAGTGAAAAATATGGGTAAACAAACTTATAAAGTGGTTAATAAGAGGGTATGTGTTTTGATGTACACCCCTTATGTTAGTTTTGTTAAAGATATAATACTAAGACATTGGGATTTGATAACTGTATCGGACAACATAGGTACGAAGTTAGGGAGTTTTCCATGTTTTGTGTATAAGACAGCTCCGAATATTAAAAGGTTATTGGAAAAAGCTAGTAATCATGTAAGCTTTAAGATTGCCCATAAAGGGACTAAGAAATGTTGAAATTGTAGACAATGTGGGCGTATTAATGAAGAATTGCATATTAAGCTTCAATATATGAATCATACATATGTCAGGTGCAGGGCAGGCAATTGTAACACCAGGCAGGTGGTATATCTTGCCACCTGTATAGCCTGCCCTGCATTTTATATAGGTAAAACAGAAAGACAGTTAAAAAAAATGTATTTATGAACACTACTATAAGATACAAGTGAAAGATACGAATAATGCATTATATAGACATTTGTGTGATAAAGGGGAACAACATATATTTAAATTTGCTATCATTGACCAAGTATCATGCCAACCATATGGTGGGAATGGAAGATGTTATTGGCATTAAAAGAAAGTAATTGGCAAATACTTACGGATGCAACCAGATATCCTGGCATCAATGATAGCATTAGTATTAAACCTTTTTTGATATTAGGGTAGTCAGTTTTTTATTGTTTTTGGTGCGATCCCCATACATTATATAGTATACATATACAGTATTTATTTATGTAATATACTAGAGAACTTATTTATATGTTGGACATTAATTAATGGTTCTTATTATATATTAATTGTTTTTAAAGATGTGTTTTTAAATTTGTGTATTAAATATTATACATATAGATTTTAAGGATTGAATTGTAACATATTCATTAAATTGTTTTTATAGGATGATGTTCCTTTAAATTTGTGTACTATTTGGCGCCTTTTTTGCTATTTAAACTTTTGAAAAATCAGATGTTATCAGTTCTGAGGAAGTCTGTATGCTTGCAGATGAAAGCGCTTAACTCGTGGATGTTTTAATTGTTACTTGGAATTAAAGTCTTTTCACTTTTCGAGCTGTGCCGTGGTTTATCCAGCCTTGTACCAGTTTTCAAGTTAGTTTTGTTTTTCTTCTGAGGTTCTATAGTTGTTCGAGAAACTAACTCATGCAAAACATCTAGCATCACTATTGCCAACAAACTATTCTATGAAGAACACATAATAGAATAAAAAAAACACATATTAACCTTGACAAACTTTAGAGAGAGAAATATTTCATGGATACCTCTACGGAAATAACACTGGCCAATTCTCCCCTACTTCTTTCCCTTCTTTATGTTGCTCCTATTTTTACCAATATTCACATCACCCTAATGAAAAAAAACTACAGTCATGTTATCACAAAATTGCCAAATTTGCTACCTAATCGTTCCTACCACTGCTTGGCCCTTAAAAAACTAAACTGGTTATAATTCACCTACTACCTGAATTTAACTCAACTATCTCTGGCCAACATATTAATTTACCTATCTGATAACTGCCCTGATTTAAAGTCTATCTTACATTACAACCCACCAAGAAATCTTCGCTCAAGCAACACAATTCTTACTAGTACATAAACCTACCATAAGAGCTGGACAATGTCTTTACTCATACACCATTGCTAAAATATGGAATGCTCTACCTCCACACATCAGTACTACTGAATCCCTTCAGACCTTCAAAAGTACATAACTTTAACTCCCACAGTTGTTCTTGTACCTAAACAATCAACTAAACTTACTTGCGCCAACCTTCCCCCCTTATTTTTTTTGCCACCTACTACTATCAAACAGTATCTGTCCATCTGAGCATTTCTCTTCCTCCCCATCTTTGCTCACCCCTAAACTTTTTCTCTGATACCATTAGTACTAGAAAGCAGCACAAGTAATACCGCCACACTCTACTATCAGACAGTACCTTCTCTCATTCTGAATTACTTCTCCCCCATCTCTCAACTGATATAAATATTTCAGTGTCTGAATAATATACTTCTTTATCCTCACTAAACCTCCTTCCATAGACTTCTTAGCCTCCCTACCATCCCTCCTTATCTTATCTTTCTCTCCAACAATTACTTCAACTACTGATATAATCACTCTTCGCCCTCTCCTTACACCCTGCCTAACTTTTCAACCTCATCTCTAAAGTTTAGATGTTTATGTCCATAACTTCAGTTGATAAAAAATCTATTTTTTCCTCATTTAAACTTAAGGACTAGTGACAATATTTTGCAGCTATGTCAAAATTTATCTTACATAAATTACACAACCCTTTAGTGATTCTATGTCTAGGAGATACTGTAATAGCTACTCAAATGCAATAACCTATCTTGTTTTTCTTAAAGTATCTGTTATATCTACCAACATAACCCAGAACCTATCTTGTTATAATGTACATATTCTTTATTTTAATAATTTGTATAAATTTTAAAATTCATATCGTCTTTGTACTGTAGAGCTTTTCTCCCTGGGCCTCGGCTGAAAATGGGTTTCTGACCCAGTTGGACTTTCCCGGTCAACAAATGCCAATAAATAAATACATTTGTTAATCTACTGGTATAAGCCTACTAGACACATGTTCCCCTTGGGGCAATCTGGGAGCACTTTCTGTTTAACTGACTTGCTCAGAGTCACACAGCAGGCAAATGGAGGTTCACAGTTATACATGGCAGAGTATTAATATACAGGCCCAATTAAAGACATGACACAAACTAGGAACTAGAGCTACGTAAATACAACACAGTTATTGCAGGTAAAATTGTAAATATTGATAGTAAAACTGTGCACCAATCTTAAAGTACTTAAAGTAAAACAATACTACAAACAAAGGATTATGTTATGCCCTATCATGCTGTTATCAGCATTCTCATTCTAAAAGAAAAAAATATAATATTCTTCCTGACTATGACCCAGATGACCTGGGTTTGGTTAGCAGCTATGGCAGCTGATTGAGTGGGAAGTATGGTCATTCCCATTCTGTAGATGAAGGGGCAGACCAGGGTCTTCCATTGCCACATCTCATCACAGGAGGGGTGAAGCCCGAAGTTAAAAGTTATTCATCTACCATAGCTCAGTATCTGTGCTGTCCATTTTCATTCTTCCTCACTGATGGGTCTCGGCTCCAAGATTAGATCCAATCCGGCTGCTTTTACCAGACCTAGGCTCAGAGTCTCAAGCTCCTCCCTATTCCCATAATACATTACACCTTCTCTAACTCCCCAGATCAAGTTTACTGCCCTACAGTTTAATAGGTTATAGTAATAGTACAGAAAATAGAAAAGAATCGAGGATCAAAACTCAGAACCTAAGGGTTCTGAATTTCCTCCATGAACTTCTCGAAGGCACAAGGCCGGGGGATGGCTGGGAGGGATGTTAGGAAGAATGAAAATGAACAACACTGCTACTGAGTTATGGTAAGTGCATAACTTTTAAATCTGATGTCCTTTTCATTTTTCACTGATGGGTCAGTCTCTCCAGCTACGTAATTATTGGGTGGTCATCAATGGAAGGAAGTGCTGCAGCACAGTCAAGACAAAGGATGTCCTGCTCCTAGGAATAATATCCAATTTATAATGAGAGACAAAAGTGTGAGTCTTAGACCACATGGCTACAGCACAAATCTCATTGATAGAGGCCCTGGAAGAGAAGACAGATGATGTAGCCATTGATATGGTGGATTAGTCTTGGATACTGGAGGTAATAGAATTTTTTGTGAATAAATGAAGGAAATACAATCTGTGATCCATTTGGCTAAAGTAATCTTTGAAACTGCCTGACCTGTACGGTTTGCTGAGAATGATACAAAGTGATCAGAGAATCTGGAAGATGCAAAACATATTCTCCTTTGTTAGAAAAATTGAAGAAAAAGACTGACAACAGAATAGATTGGTTAATGTTTGATTCCGTGGCTATCTCACACATAAAAGAGGTATTTGTTCTTAATGATGCCCTTTCTTTATTAAAAATGATGAAAGGGTGTTCCACTGACAAGGCTTGAAACTTTGATACTCTCTTAGCGAAGTAATCTCTACTAGGAAAATTGTTTTCCAGGACAGAAATTTTATGTCACAACTATCCACCGGTTCAAAGGGCTTCTGGGTAAGACCTTGCAGCACTAACATGAGATCCCAAGGAGGAGAAGGATCTTTAACTGGAAGCCGAAGAAAAATGCCCTTCAAGAAAGCCTTACATAACCTGGAAGAAAAAAAGAGAATACAATCCTTTTTCAGCATGAAAATTGGATATGGCAGCCAGTCGAAGCTTAATGGTAGAGAAACTGGCTCCTTCTTGAAAAAGAATACTAAGAAAAAGGAGAACAGATAAAGTGGGAGCAGAGAAAGGATCGATATTCTCTTTAGAAGCCCAAATAGAAAATCTCTTCCACTTACTGTTGTAGACCCTTTTAGTGGGAGCTCTGAGAGGCCAGTATTGTATCACAGACAGAAGGGGCAAGCCTGGACTTTCTTATAATTACAAGAAGTGGAGAAATCATGCGGTCAGCCTTAGGGTGTGGAGATTGGGAGGCTAAATGTCTGACAGATGGGATATGAGATCCTGTCTGGGATCCAGTATCAAATGCAGATAATTCAGATGACACCAAAGAATGGGGAAGCATACCTGACAAGGCCATAAAGGGGCAATGAGGATTACTGAGCTCTTCAGTCTGTTTCTGTAGAAATTTGTGGATCAGAGGAAGAGGAGGGTGAGCATAAAGGAGACCTGGGGCCAATCGTGGACTAGAGCATCCCTCAGTGACTCCCCCTTCAGGGGGATCAGAGCACAGTACTTGCTGCATTTGACGTTCTGGGGAGAGACAAAAAGGTTGGCCCAAACGGCCAAAAATCTTGTTTGCTACTGACTGCTTGAGGGACCACTGAGGAGGAGTCAGAAGAGATCTGCTGAGCCCTTCTGCTAGGATGTTGGTTTTCCCTGGAATGCATGTTGCAAATGGAAAGCGGTCTGAAGATATCGCCCATTCCCAAACTCTCAAGGCCTCCCTGCACAATGGGTACGAATGGGTTCCTCCTTGTTTACTAATGTACCAGACTACTGACGTGTTGTCTTTATGACTTGCAATCGTCCCGAGAAGTAGAATGTACTGAAAGGCTTGCCATGTTAGGAGGGCTACTCTCACTTATAGGACAATGATATGTAGATTGGTCTTGATTGATGACCACATGCCTTGGACCATCTTTCCTAAGTAATGCCCCCCCCCACATTGGGAAGCATTCGTGGTCACTGTGGTTATCGGAGCAGGGAGAGAAAAAGGTCTGCCTAGAAACAGGTCGTCCGATTGCATACACCACTACAGATGATTCTTGCAGATCACAGTCCGTTTTATGGGAAATGAAAATGTTTGGTAGAGGATGCACAACTCAACTGTTACAGTTGAAGTACTCTCATAAAGAACCTCGCCAATAGGAGAACGACTGCAGCTGCCACTGAACCCGGAGCCTGAAGTATTAATTTTGCTGGTGGAGAAGGCATATCTAATAAGTCTTGGACCTGTTGTCTTGGATAATGTCTCAGAATGGAAGCCACTTGTGTGATTGTGTTCAACTGTGTCCCTATGAATTCTAGGTTCTGTACAGGAATCAAGTTTAATTTTGCCAGATTTACTGTGATGCCCAGATGTTTGAAGATCTTTACTAGACAGTTTCTTGACTGAAGCAGTTGATGCCTTATTAGTGCAGTAAGGAGCCAATCGTCTAGATAGGGAAACACCTGGAATCCTTTTAGGCTCAGGTGAGCTGCTACCACTGTCAAGCATTTGGTTAACACCTGGGGGCTGTGAGGAGTCCAAAGGGCAGTGCTCTGAATTGGTAGTGATTGGCTACCAGCCAAAAGCGCAAGTACCTTCTGGAGCACCCATTTATTTTGCTACGATAGTACGTGTTCTGAAGATCTACTGAGCACATCCAATTGTCCTTGTGCAGAAATGACAGAATGGACTGAACTGTAAACCATTCAGAATTTTGACTTCCTGATGACCTGATTCAGACTGCTGAGGTCTAATATAGGTCTAAGGTCCCCTGTTTTCTTTGGCACTAAAAAGAAGTGAGAATAGTTCAGAATTCTCTTTGTTCGGTCAGGATCTCTTGGATGACTCTTTTGTTGGGAGTTTTTGGACATACTGAATAGTGTACTGCTTCTGACTGGTTGCTATGTTGAGAGGTTTCCTCCTAGAGCCTGGAGGATGAAGGAAAAGGGAATGTAATAGCCCTATGGATATAATGTCTAGAACCCAGGTTATGTTTATGTTTGTCCAGGCGTCTAGGTGCAAGGATAAATGACCCCTGGCTGCCTTCAGAGTAGAACAGTCTGGCAGTGCTTCAGGAGCGCTGATAGGGTCCCTGAAACCCTGACTTTGCAGACCCCCTCTGTCTCTAGGACAGTATCTGCCATTAAAGCCTCCTCCTCTGCTTCTGGATGAGTTGTCCCTGCGTGGGTCCTGGAAAGAT
This sequence comes from Protopterus annectens, assembly GCF_019279795.1. Taxonomy (NCBI): domain Eukaryota; kingdom Metazoa; phylum Chordata; order Ceratodontiformes; family Protopteridae; genus Protopterus; species Protopterus annectens. The sequence continues at coordinate 447,954,159 of NC_056741.1, read as the reverse complement.
CCTCGAGACTTTCTAACCAAGTTTTCTTCCTTCTTCACTGATTCCTTGAGAAGGTCCTCTGAGGAGTAGAAAACTTGATCTCCATGCCAGACAAGGTCTTCCTCTCTCGCTCATTACAGGTTACTATGGCTTTCATTGATGGCCCAAACAAAGAGGAGCCTTGAAGGGGGCATTGATGAATGATGCCTTGAAGGGCTCCACGAAGTCACAAAGCCGCATCTAGACCTGTTACCTAATGGCTATGCCTATACAGGCTGCTCACAAGGTACCTTCCCGCCATGTGCGAAATCAACCACATCAAGGAATTTGCAAGGGAGGAGAGAGTAGCCAGTTGGGGAGAAACCTTCAAGTCCTCCTCTGCAAGAGACTCTGTTAACTCCTTGACCAGATCTCTCTGCAAATGGGGGAAGTGCGCCAAATAGTTTAATGACCTTACAACAAAAGCAGCTGAGGCGTAAATGTGCCTTCCATGTCTGCCCTTTGCCTGAGACTCCTTATTTGGTGGATGGACAGTGGAGCTTTGTTCAGCCAGCTCCTTCTTCATGGCTGCTACAACTGCAGCATCTACAGGGATACGGTTACTCCAATGTGGATGATCAGAAGGTGGGTTCAGAATCTTATCGGGGTGCTTGGGGAGAGGCTCGACCATCATGTCCAGTTCCTTCCAGGCCTGGCAGGAGACAATCTATTAAGGTATCTGCAGGGGGAGACACCCAGGATGTACATGAGGCCCATCGCAAAAGCCTCCAGGAACACAGATTCCTTAGAAGGAGGAGATTGGGATGACCAGCACCTTTCTGCCTAAGGAGTTCCAGGATGTCTCAAAAGGAGACATCATCAGGTGGTGACCGGGGGGATCCTTCTCAGTCATTGAAATTGGTGTCCTCTGTGAGAGACTCCATAGAGAAATCTATGTGCCTCCTGTTACACTTTTTCCTCTGAGGGACCTCCTCCATGGGGTATTCCGAAGAGGTATCAGAAGAAGGGGAGATTCCCTGGGAGGAAGAGGTCTGAAGGCTCCTCAGGGCAGGCTGATCTATGGCAGGCGTGATGGGCTCAGTGCTCAAATTCGATGAAGGACAGGGTAGACACTGGGAGTGAGGAGACGCTTCTCTAATCCTGGAGAAAGCTTTTCTGCAGCCCAGAAGGTTAACAGACCAAACAAAACGCTCTCCCTTGGAGCCAAAGCTACTGAAGAAGAGAGAGAGCAGAGACAGCCATGGATCTGAGGCCTCACAACAGAACCAAACCCAAGCAGGGGGCCGAAGCTTCGAACTGAAGTGACGGATCTGACAAAGTCAATCTCAAAAGCAACCCCTCAGAGTCGGTGCGGACGTCTTGGATCTGGGACCACTCTGATCCAAAAGGAGGTGAGCAGGGCTGGTCAGGAAAGTTGTCGGAGTCGAGGAAGAGAGCTTCCTTGAATCCAACATTAGCTCTCTCAGGAAACTAGGGTCTTGGGTTTCCAAAACCAAGGGATGAATCAGAAAAGGAGTCTGCAAAGCAGGAGATGGAGGACTCGGATCATAGATGGGACACTGATGGCAAGACCCCCATCTGGATCTGTGGCCTGTAGAACTTCTGCATCATCCTGTCCATATCAACCTCAGTGAGATTTCGAGAAAACCTGGAGGAGGATGCATGGATTTAACTGGTGTCTGAAAGACTTTTACTGGAAGGGCTTGAGAGACTGGTTCTATTTGGAAGGTTGGTAGGAGAGTCCTTATAGCAAGATCTGAGGGTTTCTAATCTGAAGAAGCTGTCCCTGAAGTAGAATCCGAGACTGACTTTGATCCACTTGGGGCCGAAGCAATAGGATCCAAAGAAGGCGTTTTGGCACTAGGATCCACATCCGACGTATCCGAAAATTCTTTAGGAGCCAACGCTTTTCTCGTCCCACTCAGATCTGGGGTAGTTGGATCACAGGGCCTGGATCTTTTATGACTTGGCTCTGAAGAGTCCCTAGAAGAAACAGAAATGGTTGTTTTGGAGCCGGCATGCTAAGAGGGGGTTTGAGCCCCTGATGAAGAAGGCACAGGTAAGAGGCCTTTTCAAAACCAATTTATTTCGGTGGCTGGCCAAGGCCTGAGGGTTAAAGGCCACACACACCAGGCAATCTGTATCCAAATGCCCTGGTCCTAGGCAATAGATGCACTTCTTGTACGTATCTGTATTTGGGATCTTATGCCCACAAGAAGTGCATCATTTGAATCTTGTAGGTTTGTTGGCCATCGTGAAAGGCTGCACCTAACAGAAGAAAAAAAACATCAACAATACTTTACAGAATAACTCTAATGAACTATGTGTTATTTATATATATATATATATATATATATATGTATGTGTTTGTGTTTGTGTGTGTGTGTGTGTGTGTGTATAGTGAAAGAAGTACCAGCAGCACGAAGGGAAGGGAAAAAAAGATGCAACAGTCCCTAATGCCCTCGAGATCTACTGACAGGAAGGGGAGGAAAATTACAAAACTATAAAAAGGTACTTGGAGAAAAATTCTTTGAAACAACTTATCTCAGACCATTAACAGTCCTGAGACTCCAGAACCATGTCTGTAAAAGAAGCATGCCAAATGAGATCTGGGGAGTTAAAGAAGGTGTGATGTACTATAGGAAGATGAAGGCACCTGAGACTCGGAGCCTAAGTCTGGAAAAAGCAGCCAAACTGGATCTGATGTCGGATATGAGACCCATCAGTGAGGAAGAATGAAAAGGACATCATCGGACAGTTGGGTTAGGATTGGCATCCAGCTGCCAAGCAGCTTATATAACAGCCATTATCAGGGCTGCATGGAAGCTTGCCCTTGCAAGAGGAGGGCACAACAGCCTTTGCAGTGATATAGATCACATGTTCCTTGCCAAGGGGAGGGTTTGGGTATACAACATATACCCCCATTGCTGGGACACCAGCAAGTGCACAGACCACTCTTATGGCCACATGTATGATGGCCCCTCTGGATCGCTATTGTCTTCATGTTAGGGATACCCTTTGCACAAGAACAGACAGACTCTACTCCAGTTGAGGGAAGCTTGATGGCCAGGAGGCATGCAAAAAAGTCTTTACATTATTTTTACAGTACTTCATACTTAAGGCCCAGCTATAATTCTGCTACGTAGCACCTAAATCAATCATGTGCTGCATAAAAATAATCAAGGGAAATAATGGCTGGAATTCTAGCCCGAAAAACTGCAGTGTATTGCCTTATATGGACTCACAAATCCCTCATCCACTGCACACAGGATAATACGTAAACCTGATTTCACCTAGGTATGACTAGCAAAAGAGAAGAAGAAAACAGAAAGTCTTAAAGAGTAATGTAAGTTCTATACAAGAAGTATGGGAATAGGTGAAGCCTGGAAATAGAGTTAAGCAAAGCAAAGATGGCAAAAATTCATCAGAAGTCATGTGGAGGCAGAATGCTCACTCAGAGGTAAGCAAGCCCTAAATTAATTCTCTCTCTCTTTTAACTAGAACCTGGGAAATGGAGTGTTCATTTCAGCAAACACAAATAGCACTGATAACCTTGACTTTTAAAAATCTTGCCACTGCACAGGTTTCAGGTAGCAGCACTTTTGCTTTAAGCACTGGATCCCACAAATAAGGACCATTCTGCGTAGACCCCCACTCTAAAGTGAAGTGCTGCTGTCTAGAGTATAAGCACACACACTTATGTGCAAAAAACACTTTTTCTGTACTGTGATGGAAATCACTGTCATCTATGCCATTAACAGCTAAAATAAATAAATTAAACAGTAAATTTGAGTATGGGCGACACTATTACAAACCAAATCATCCCTCTCTGTGCTTCCTATCTATAACCACATCCCAGATATAATGAGGGGTGTCTGACCCCATCACTCTTAACCCTCTGATGTCTTTTTTGTTTTCTGTTTTACTTTCCATGTAAAAATAAAAATAAATAAATAAAACTTGCATTTGTTGTACAAAAGCATGAGACTGGGTCAATACTGTTTTTTTTTTTTTTTGATGGGGGAAGGCCTTTCCTGTTTTAAACACTTAAGTGAAGAAAATGCTTTACCTTTGTCTCACTTAAAATTAGTCTTCCACTGCTACTTGAATCTGCAGGATCCCCACCTTTCTTGAACAACAGAAAAACCTCAAACTAGCAGAAACATTATAATGCATTCCCCTGTGGTTGTTTCAACTCATTCCTTGGGTACAGACTGCCAAAGTGAAAGACAACATTAGTAGGACCCTTTATTTTGAATTAAGCATTTTTGCTATGCAATTTAAATATAAGTTTAATTTCACAGTTGCTGCACAAAACATTCTATCAGAAATAAGCTGATATGTGTATAAGATGTTAGGCAACTACTTTGTTGAAAACTTGGGCTGACAGTATTGAAAACTGATGACGCTGCATTTTCCAGCTACCTTTTGCCCATTGTGCCTGCCAGTCATTAAGCCCCTCCTATCAATAAGCCCATTCATTCCTCATAATACCCCAGCATCAGGAGTCTGCATCACCACATGGGCAATTCTTCGTTTCAGGAAAAGTCAGCTGCCGAGCACCTACACCTTAGGTGTCTGGGTGCTAGGATGACAGCTAAGTGATGGATGAGCTATCATTCCAGCAGCCATGCAAGCTGGACACTCTCTGGCATACATGGTGGTTCCCATGGCAACCAGATGTCCACAGACTTCTCACAATAGTGTTCCAGTGCCAGGCATGTGGTGAATTGAGCTGTCCCTCCCCAGCACTGTCAGCTCCCTCTCTTATCAGTTGCTGCAGTGTCTGAGACATTAGTCAAAGGTCATCTAAGACAAAGTTAGGACTTCGTGGGCAAATACTGTCTCAACTCTGGTAGCTTACAATATTTTCAAAAGAAAAGTAACAGTGCAGACAGTTATTCAAATATATGATTAATTTCAACTATTACAGCAGTCATACTTCAAAAATTCAAGCCAAATAAATTGCCTTGCATCCTAAAGGAAACTGCTCTGATTTCTATGGAATCACCTTTATGTCAGTTACATTTTAATTTTCACCACTTGGAGTAAAAGCAGTTCACCAAAACTATGAATCATAAACAATGAAAAACAACAATGTTATAAAAGCTAGTCTTTAATTCAGCAAATGCAACCTCATAACTGCTGTCAATGTTCAGCATTTTATATTTTAACCAAAAAAGTAAGGGCAGCTACTGCTTCTGAAAAAAAAGACATTTTTCCATATCAAGGCCCAAACATTCAAAAACTTTTATGAAACAACCAAAAGATTATACATTTGCTTAAATAATCTTCCATGTAGCGTGTAATTTAACTATACATGGTGCACTGAAACTTCGAGGGATGTGTCTGTTAATGTTATGAGACAAAGATACTTAAAACCATTGGTTTCAAATCCGCATTTTCAAGCTAATGAAACAGTAGCCTTAAAAAAGTTCATAATCATTAAGTCATCTTACAAGCTACATATCAAATCATCAATTAAAAAAATAAAAAATGAGCATGCTAAAACTTGGGGGGTAAAATATTGAAAACCATGAATGCATTCAGTTGTAATCTGGATAATTCCAACACTTCTTTCATACAAAGCCTGCAAGACTATTTTTCATAGTACTTTATGAGCATAACACCTATCAATTTTCAGATCTATGACGCAATTTTTCTTTGCAAACCAAAAGGGGTTTTGCTGCCATTTTGCAAAATCATTTTGTAAGTTAAGCACAAATACTTTTTCCAGTTTATCTCAAGGTGTAGGGTCAGAGAAAACAATATACTGATATTCGGGGCATAAACAATGTATTGTATGTTTAACAGTAATAATCCATAACTTGGCTAATTTTCACTACTGGCTCCACATTTCACTGAAGTTGTTGCTAAACCTTCATAAATGTAGAATGTCTCACCTATAGATGCTGGTAAAAAAATAATTTTACATCCTGACAAGTGACTATCCTTTCCCTCTCCCAAGGAAACATACAAAAAACAGTGCTTACAAAAACAATAAAATGAAGCTGTTTTCATTTTAGTTTATTACTGGGCTCATACTTTTAATCTTGCTCATTAATCACACATACCACTGTTTTTACTAAAAGCCCCTTCTAATTTAAGTGGATATTTCATTGATTTAATTTTTTTTCTTCTGCAAACTTAAATAGAACTGCAAAGGATGCACTTTAATACTGATTGTTTTATTCCAGAACTGCTTTGACAATGTTGCATTTCTCTGATCTGTACTCCTTTAAATCCAACCTGATATTTAGGTGGATGTCACCAGTTAACTGTTAAAAGAAGAGCTGCCAACATTATTGTATTTCTGCTTTTCAACCCTGAGAGCTGCCAACATTACTGTATTTCTGCTTTTCAACCATCAACAGATCATGCTTTTCACAAAAAAGGCACGACTTTGATATTTGTATATATTTTTAAAGAAATAATATCAATAACCTGAAAACAGAGGACGCACAGTGAAGCTCCAATTCATTCTGCTAGGAACATCCACCACTACATTTTTCATTTCAAAAATGAAAGAAACAAGGTGAGTAGTACTGTGCATTTTTCTGTAAAAAGAAAAGCAGACCCTTGCTCTTCCTGTGGTACTTGTACCTTTTCTATAGAAAAGGCAGTATTCCTTGCGTATACTTGTATAAACAAGAAACTCGGTATTCACCTCTGAAAATGAATGAAAGGCAATACTTTTTAGACACAACAAAATAGCAACTTCAAGAGAATCTTGATGAGTGGATGGGAGATCGTAGATTTACTCCGGGTATCACTTCTGTGTCACTGTTAGACAGATGCACAGTATACTAACCTCGAAAAAGGGCATAGCAAAATTCATTTTAAAATGGGTGGCGAAAGCCAAACACACTCTGGCTAGGCTTGTAAATGCCCTAGGGAAGATAGCCTAGTATGAACCTATGAACCTAATATTCTTCTTGAGAAAAGGCACTGCACCTACAGTAACCAGTAAACAAGATCAAGTAAACAAGATCACTTCCTTCTTCATCTGTGTGGAACAACTACAGCTCACATTAAGTATGTGGGATATCTGATTTTCTTTATCGCTCTGTAAATAACAGTGTAATGCCACAGTTTGTTAAAAAACACAGCTGGAAAAGCTATTCTTTTTTTAGTCAAATGTGTGAAATGTGTCCACTGAGAGGCACAGCAGCGTTCTCTCTATAAAATGCACAACCCCCATGTCTCTATGGAATTACTGCCCGTAACATCCCTTTAAAATGCAAGAGAAATTAATTTTAAAGAACTCCATGATTGAAGAGTTTCGCCACACATCATCACTTTGGCTTTGGTTAATATATCAGTTTATGGCAAACGCTACAATGAATGTCATGAGCAGTTATTAAGGTAAAGAGAAGTCTACTTAAGACTGGCTTGATGAAATTCCAAATGAACTTCAGATGCACCAGATCACAGACCGCAGTCTTGTAGGCCAAGCCATATAAAGCAGGTTAATGACACACTGTTCTTTCATGTTGCAAGTATTCATGTCTAGTGTACTAGTATTTAACAGGCAACAAACTGTACCATAAACTTTTTTTGTAACTTTCTGGAAGAGCATATTCAGAACTCAAAAGTTCTCCGATGGTACGGGCTGGCATAAAAAAAAATACAGTCTGAGTTTGGTCAAGCATATGTAAATCATTGATACTTTGGGAGTCCTGAAGTCCTGAAAGTCATCCTTATCTGTCTAGGTTTTTCACACTGATAACCTAAGATGTCTTTCTGTACAAATACACTGAATCAATCCAAAAATCCAGCTGCCAAAAATTAAAAAAAAAAAAAAAAAAAAAAAAAACTTGCTCTGTTGCAACACTTATGGAGTTGGTTTGTGTAACTCAAACAGTAATCATCTTGCTAAGAGCTGGTCCCAGCTTTAATACAAATGGTTTGAGCAATTCACATTAAGATAACCATGCTCACATCTGTTCAGAGTTTACTTGGCATGGACAAAGGGTAAGTTACCCTTCTGTTAGTTAACAGGACCAGGGTCTGACATTGGCATGGTATGCAGCACTTCATCCAGAAGCTGCAGCGCTCGATGTAAGTGTACCTCGATCCAACAAGGTGTGTGTTTAATACTCTGGCGGGGGTAATCTGGTCCCCAGCCTTTGACAAAACTCAAACGAAGAATGCAGAGGCGTCTCAGGTCATCCACGCCAATCCCAGCTGCTGCAGACAGACCTGAAAATAAAAATATAAAAAAGTAAATACAGACAGAATTGGTAAACATATTTCCACTACTACTTATTCAGGCTTGACAGAACATTTTTTCAGTTTTCAGTTCTGCTGGGCTAAAAGACTGTCTGATAACAATGCGGTAATGTAAAGAATCCTGATAGACTGTAATTTTCAGAGCAGTATGACGACTTCTGACTGACTTTGAAAAACCAAGTCCTATGGCCATGGCAATAATTTTACAATTGGGAAAGTAATACAATCTTCATATCTTGCTGTAAACATAAACCCCATTAGGCTCTCCAGTAATACATCTCTTTTTAACTCAAAGTCCACATATCTTCTGAACTTTCTCACAATCCTGCAAGTTAAATGTTGGTATTAATTATCTTTTGAGAAAGAGGATGTCAAGGGCAGCAAAAGAATGAGATAAAGTCACAGCAGATATGATCGAGATGTTGGGGAAATTACAGGAGAAATGTTTCCTAAGACAACTTATAAAGGTATGGAGACAGAGGTGTAGCCCATATGATTGAAGTTTAAGCATTCTAGTGCCAGTGCACAAGAAAGAATAGTTATGCAAAATCTTACCATAACCATAGATGCTCTTCTCTTCTATATGCTGCTGTAACCATTACATGGGGGAGTCTGCCTCCGGTTGACTCGCACATCCAGCCATTTTACAAAAGACAAATGCTACTGCGAAGGTACGTATGATGGCCTGCATCACTCAACGTACACCGACCATAAACAGACGTCAGATATAAAACAGATATCAGCAAGCACCTACTTCAGAATTGAATGCCGGCGGACACCAACTACTATGGAGTGGGTCTTCAGGAGTCAGGCAAGTGTCAGGGGGAAGGTAGGATGGGAAACTATACAGCAGCATATAGAAGAGAAGGACATCTATGGTTATGGTAAGATTTTACACAGCTATTTTATGTCCTTCTATTCATATGCTGCTGTATCTATTACATGAGGGAGGGTGCAAAAGCTCATGCTGTTAAGGACTGGGAGGGGGAAGAGAGAGATTTTCCACAAAGCCATGCAGAATGGTCCTGGCAAATCCTGCTCTGGACCTGGAAATGACATCCAATTTGTAATGTTTGGTGAAAGTGTGGACAGATGACCGAGTGGCTGTCTCTAAAATGGCAGCTGTATCAAAGCCCTTAAAGAAAGCCCCAGAGGAGGACGCAGCCCTAGTGGAGTGTGCTTTCACTGGAAAGGACAGCCTTTTACTATAGGCTGTGTAGCAAAAGGAAATACTTTTTGAGATCCAGGAGGAAATAGTTTGCTTGGAAACAGGGTGTCCCATGGCTCTTGGGTGATAGGAAACAAAGAGCTTATCTGATTTATGAAAGGATTTGGTTTTAGCCAAATAGTATCCGATTTGTCTATGGAATCCAAGGAGTGAAGGATCCTTTCGCTGGAAGACTGTGGTGAAGGGAAGAAGGTAGACAGATAGATGGCCTGATTTAGGGAAAGTTCACTCTTTACCCTGGGCATGAAGGATGGGTTAGTATGCAGGGAAACCCTGTCTTTGTGGAAAACTGTGAAGGGGGAAGAAGCCATGAGGGCTTGCAGTTCACAGGCCCTTCTGGCTGAAGTAATAGCCACTAACAGAAAAGTTTTCCATGTACAGTGTTGAAGAGTGCAGTCCTTAGCTGGTTCAAAGGGAGGTAGGTAAGCTTTTCCAACACGAAATTAAGATCTTAAGGTGGGGAACAGGTTTCCCTGGGGGGGGGGGTCTAATGTTCAGTACTCCTTTCAGAAAAAGCTTGCCCTCATGCCTGGGGGACAGAGATAAACATGCAGAAATGGCAGACAGATGTGTCTTGTTGAAAGAATATGACAAGCCAGTGTTCATCAATTCACACAGGTAAGACAGAACCACTGGAGGATCTATAGACAGTAGTTGAAAGTCTTGTTTTAGACACCAAATGGAAAATCTTTTCCGCTTAGATAAGATTTTCTGGTAGTGGATTTTCTGGTCTCCTGCAGAACTTGAAGTACGTCCTCAGTGTAAAGGTGTCTAAAGGGAATCAATGCCCAATCACCCACAGCATAAGGTTCAGGGTGGATATTTGAGGGTGTATGAGAGTTCTCCTCCTGTGTGAGTTAGTCCATCCAGAGGGGTAACGTGTGCTGACTGCCCTTGGGTAGATGATGTAGAAGGGGGAAACCAATGCTGCCTTGGCCAAAAGGGGGTCACCAACAAGATTTAAGGCTGTTCTCTCTGAATTTTCAGTAGAACTTTTTGAATAAGAGGGAAGGGGGAGATGCATAAGTGAACATCCCCTTCCATGGGAAGGAAAGAGGATCCACCTTTCATGCCTCAGGGGTGAATATCCTGGTACAGTAAGCTGGGAGCTGTCTGTTCATGGGGGAAGCAAACAAGTCTACCTAAGGTATACTCCAATAATGGACCAGCTCCAGGAACACATCCCTGTTTAACATCCATTTGTGTGATTGAGACATGGACCTGCTTAGAGAATCTGCCATCACATTCTCGGTTAAAGTGATGTAGATGGCTAGGAGGGATTACCTATATCTCTGTTGTGCAATCTCCCACGCCTGCAATGCCAATCTGCATAGGATGTAGGATTTTGTCCCCCCTTGCTTTTTGATGCACCACAGTACTGTTGTGTTGTCTGTGTGCTATCCCAGCACTCCTGGAAGGATTTGAGCCTTGAAGACCAAAGATCAAGGCTCTGATTTCCTTGATGTTGATGTATTCCCTGTGTTGGGAGTGGGTCCAAGTGTCCTTCACTCTCCAGTCTCCTACAGTTTCCCCCCAGGTGGAGTCTGAGGCATCTGTGCACACATCCTGTTTGGGGAAAGGGGTTGAATGAGAAGACCTGGATTCTCTGCTATCTGAGTAATCCACCACTTTAGTTCCCTGGACAGGCAAGGTAAGAAGGGTACCATAAACTCCAGAGGATGCAGATGATGTCTCCAGACTGTCCTCAGGAACCACTGAAATTATCTCATGTGTAGCCTTATTAACAGTACCATGGGAATGGTGGAGGCCATGAATCCCAGGAGCCTTAAAAACTCTCTGGCAGACAGGGTTTGGAGACTAAGAATTCCCTGGAAATAAGAGGTAAGGGTCTGAATCTTGTCTAGAGGAAGACATGCCATAATTTGCCCTGTGAGAATCCTGCATCCCAGGAACACATGGTCCTGGGAGGGGGTCAGAGAAGATTTTTTTAAGGTTTATGGTAAACCCCAGGCTTCTCAGTAGGGAGCTGGTGCAGTCCAGGTGCAGCTGAACCAACTGTGGGGATAATGCTTGGATGAGGACATTGTCCAGATAAGGGAAGAGATGGATCCCGTGCTGTCACTTGCCAGGTCAGGCCAAAACAAGCAAGCATCATGGGTTCTTGTTCAAGCAGCTTTATTGCATCCAAACACATCATAAACAAGGTTAAGTAACTAACTTATAAACAGATTAGCTATCATGCACATGGATGTTAACATTCTGGCTTTACCTTCAAAATGGCACTGAAGCTAACACGTGCTTGGTATTTATATGCACACACAGATCTTAGAAATGCTTCTTAAAGGTACAAAACACCTGTTATTCTACATCCTCCCTCTTTGAGAAAATAAGTTGGGCATTGTCACTGATAGTAATGAATATGCAATTTACGTAGAAATGATTTTCATCATGCAATTATACAAGTCTATTTACATATATAGAAGTATATCCAAGTTGCTGTGTATTTCACACCAGACTTTGAAATGTGACCATATCGTGTGACGTAACAGCCTTGGTCATTCATACATTGTTAGGCAAGTTTATCGAACATTTTCATTCAGTTTGTTTAATTTAAAACAAAAGCATGAAAAAGCTAGTGTTTATTGTTTAATCATAACATCCATTTTTGTTTTGTTTTAGTATTTCTAAGGGGGGAAGGAACATTTATTGAAGAGCTACAGACCACAGTTCATTAAAAGGAGTTAAATAATGTGTATAATGAGTTTACCACTGTAACTTGTATTGATTTCTGTGGTCTGTCTTTTAACAGGCGTTGTGTTTGGGTATGTTTACTGAATTATATTTTGTGTTGTAATGATGCTAGATTTCAGAGTTGTTAACATATTTATGAAGCCTGTTTTGTTTAGTCTATTGGATCACAGCACGTCCTCGTTTCTGGGGGTGACACGTGATCTAGTTATATAATGGGAATAAAATCCGTTGGCCTCCCTTCTGTGTGGGTGTTTGCCAACGTCTCTGGCTCCCTCCTACATCTCAAAGCCACATCGGTAGAAAACATGAGAAGCCTCCATCTAAATTGGCCACAGGGATGAATGTGTGTAGGGGTGCGCACCTGCTATAGAGTACTGGCATCTCTTCCAGAACTGCTTCTCTGCTTTCAGCCGTTTGAGAGTGGCGGTAGGCTCCAGCTGCTATGCCACCCTAAACAGAATAAAGCAGGTACTAGAAAATGAATAAATACATGAATGAAATGTTCCTTTCTGGTAGCAGTTTTGGCAAAATGAGAATATTTGATTGTTATGTTCTGTGCAAATCTTTATTTCCAGTTATATATACATAAGGTTGTATTTGGATTGTTAAATTATATGGAGGCTGTCAGCTGGTAGAATTATGCAGTACAGTACAGGGCTTTGCTACAAGGGATATATAAACTACAAGTAGGTTTACATTTGTAAAGTTTTTTAACTTGCTGTGTTTCATTGTACCATGTGATGTAAGGTATCTTAATTGCAGAATTTGCATTAAAACAGATTTCCTGGTTGCATACTAAATGAGGAAATGTATTCATTTATTTTTACTTTTCTAACACTGTAAGATACTTTATTTATTCTCTCCAATAATGCTGAAAATGTAGCTGTTTGGTTTTAAAAGAAAACAATGAGGAACATCACTTTTGCTTTGTATATGCATGTATGTATGTATATATATATATATATATATATATATATATATATATATATATATGGTTCTACCTGACATAATCGAAACCACACAACACCGACAACCACATCACCGACACCACATATTCGACAGTCCATAAACACGAAACCACACATAACCGACAACGAAATAACCGACGGTACACAAACACGAAACCCCATACAAAACAAAACACATCCCCATTCCACAAACCACACACACAACACAAGCACACCAAAATCCTTACAAGCCCACACTAAACCTTACCCTAACCCTAAGGTCCGTCACTATCGCACACTTACCTACCCGCTCCTAACCTAACTCACTTAACCCGCCCCTATCGCCTAACCCTAACTCACTTAACCCGCCCCTATCGCCCCTAACTCACTTAACCCACCCCTATCCCCACAGACCGTCAATCTCCACACTTACCTGCCTCGCACCCTAACGTCCGTCACTACCGCATACTCACACAGCCTTTCCCCATGTCGGCATCCTCGGCGTTGGTGTTGTCATCCGTCGTGTCGGTCTTCTGCATTGTCGATGTTCTGCAACCCGCGATTCGGTCTTCTTGCTTCGATCTTCTGGAGCTCGATTCGATGTCGGTCTTCTCAGCTGTCGACGAAGTCAGGTAGAACCATATATATATATATATATATTATTTTTAACCTATTCAATTTCCTTAACTAGATTCAGGATAGCTGTGGGCATCAGTGAATGAACTACACCTGCGTTTTCATGTGCATGTCTTGATGCGACACCCTTCAGCCTTGCCCCCCCACTGTCTTGTTATTGTCTGTTACAGTATTCCCTGGTTTCCACCAGGGTGCTGTAAGGCAGCACGTACTCTTCTATAATCCCCACCATCTTTTGGTGAGGAGGGGGTCAGATGGAGAACAGTTTTCTTTCTTTTCCATCTTTTATCTTCCTAAGCAACTCCTTGATTACAAGATGTCTACTTAGACCCCAATATTATCTGGGTTCATCAGTTTCATTTTTTACTGTTACATTTCACAATACTAAAAAGTATACTTATTGAGCCATTGCTATAGTAATTGACACAGGGGCATTTGATTTCTTTTGGTCCCTTCAAATATGTGTTAACTTGGCTGATGCACCTTGGTATGTACGAGAGAGGGAGAGAAAGGAAAAAAAATGAGCACCCACTCACTGAGTAGCAAACTCAGAAGACTATGGAGAAATAAACAATGATGACCATATTTAGGTCCTGCAACTTAAATAGGACATGCTGGAGGGACAGATTTATCTCCCAAAGACTGCCGCATCTTTGGAACAGGCTACCAATTCATGTGAAACAGAGCACCTCTATGACACTGTTCAAGAGGAACCTGGATGAGTAGATGTGGCACTGTAAAAATTCTTACTGGGGATAAAGCCCACAACCCTTCTGGACAGGGGCAGTCATCACTAAATGCATTCCTGGGTATTGACTAGCATTTCTATGGTATTACATCTGGATGAAACGGCTAGGCTTAAAATGACCACTGGGTCGATAGCCTAGTAATCTCCTATGATCCTATGAAAATTTGGGATCTGGTTTAGTAACTGGGATTATCTCTGCTGACTGTTCAATATTAGGAACACCGGAATCATCTGCCGTAACAGTATAAAGAGTCAAGTCGTGTTCTGGAACAGGAATGTCATCTGGATTGCTCAGAGTTAGATTCTTTATCACACATATGATGCTGTGATATCTATTCTGCTACAGGAAGATGATGTCTGTGATTTCTCCTATACTTCACACCCTCGGATTTAACAAAACAGGATCTCGGCTCTGCACAAATACTCTTTACTTGACCAATCTGGTCGAAACCTTTCACTGTTTGTATCCTCACGGTCTCTCCTTTTTTCAATGGACAAAGAAATCTGCTGACTTGTCATAGCTGGACCTTTGGAAAAATGCTTTCTAGATAACTGGGCTTTGACTGCTTGGTTGTTCCTGGCTTTAGGCCTCAATAAACTAGAACTGACAGGCAATGTTATTCTGGTTTGCCTAGACAGAAGTCTCTGAGCAAGTAAGTCAAGTATATCATAACGGGGTAGGTTTCTGAGATTGAGTAAATTAAAAAGAAAACACTGGCATTATCACACTTTCACTTGTCAAGTAATTGCTTTGCACTCTGTACTGTATGTTCAGCAAGTCCATTTGATTGCAGATACTCTAGACTATTAGTAAGATGTACGAAGTCCCATTCTCTGGCAAATTTCTGAAACAACTGAGTGGTGAATTGCATACCATTGTCGGATTAATTTTTGTGGACTGCCATGGACTGAGAAATGGTGTTATCAACTTAGTAATAACTGTATAAAAGAAATTAAATTGGATATAAGATCGATCTCGAACCAATTTGAATATGAATGTACCAGTACTAAGTAATGTTGATTGTTCCACTCAAATATGTCAGTAGCTACAAATGACCAAGGTAGATCAGGAATTTGACTTAGCTGAAGTGGCTATCTTTGCAAATGCACTTTAGAACTATTACATACTGAACAGGAAGAAAGTACTCTATCAATGTCTTTCGCTAGAGGAGGCCAAAATACTAGTCCTCTCGCTCTTCTCTTAGTAGATTCAGAACCCGGGTGACCATGATGCAAAATCTGGATATATTCTTGTTGCAAGGAAGCAGGAACAACAATTTTAGGACCTCTGAAAATAATGTCATCTTCCATCAACAACTCATCTCTGTAAGGAAAGTAAGATTGCACTAATGGTGGTACACGACTGCTTTGACGACCATCCACCACTAATATAGTGTTTGAGCTTCTGCAAAACTGGATCAGTCATTGTATGATCTCGTAGCTCAAGGCTTGTTAGAAAATGTACGCACTTCCATGACATCAAAGTCAAAATTCTCTGTGTGAAGCTGTTCCGTTGCATTTCTAGGTGCTCTGGATAAGGTATCAGCCAGATAAATAAGTTTGCCTTTCGTATAGACCATTTTGAAGTTGTATTTTTGCAATTTGAGCATCATTCTTTGTAATTTTTCTGCAGTTGAATGCATAGGCTTCCTTAAAATAGTAACTAAAGGTTGATCAGTTTCAATCTGGATTTCTCAACCACAGATATAATCATGAAACTTGGAACATGCAAACACTATTGCCAAAAGTTTTCTCAATTTGAGCATATTGCATCTGTCTGGGAAAGTGTTCTTGATGCGTAGGCTATTGGCTTGCCTTCTTGGGGAATTACTGCACCTAAACCAAATTCTGAAGCATCGCAGGAAAGAGTTACTGGTATGTTGACATCATAGTATCTTAATGTTGATGGGGTAGCAATTTTCTGCTTAAGAACTTCAAATGCTCTCTGGTGCTGGTCTAGCCATGACCAAGTAACATTTTTACGCATGAGCTCTCTCAAAGGCATCAACTCACTGAAGTCTTGTATAAACTTGCCTACGTAACTGACTATACCAAGAAAACGTTGTAGAGCTTTGCACATTATCTGGTGCTGGCATTTCAAGAATGGCTGTTTGCTTGAACGGGACTGGTTTCAAGCTCATACGTGTAAACAAATGACCTACATATGTAACTTCTGGTAGTCTGAATTTGCACTTCAGGTGACTGAGATTTAAGTTCACTTAACGTGCTCTGTCTAGAACTCTCAAGATTTCTGTCATGCTCTGCCTCACCATTCCCTCTGACCAATATATCATCTACTATTATGGCACAAGGATAACACGAACAAATTTGCTTCATTGCACACTGGAAGACGTCACTTGCAGAATTTACTCCAAATGGCATTCTGAGGAATCTACATCTTCCAAACAAGAGTACTGAATGTAGTCAGTAATGAAGATTTGCAATCAAACATCACTTGCCCATATGAACTCTTTGCATCTAAGTCAGAAAATACACTGGCATGCGGTATCAGGGCTGCAACCTCTTCGACTGTACGCATAGGATGATGTGGTCTCTTCAATGCTTTGCTCATATCTCTTGGGTCAACACATTCTGATTTCATCTGAACCTTTTTTATGAGCTGCTACCATAGATGACACCCACTCGGTAGGTTCTGTAACTAGACAAATTACACCTTGTTGCACCATTTTATCCATCTGAGCTTTGACCTTATGCTGCACAGCTATCGGAACTCTTCTTGCTGGTCTGACCACTGGATTGATTTCTGGGTCTAATTTTATGGAATACACAACTGGAAGTTTGTCCAATCTGTCATCGAAAACATCAGCATACTCTGAAAAAATTGTATTGGTGAAGCTGGAACTAGGACATATGCTTATCTGATTAACTTATTTGGTAAAAGAAAGCAGATTCATTTTCAAATTGTCTCTGAGACCAAATAATGACTGCACAGGTCATCGAACAATAGGCTATAACAACTCTTAACCATATAACAGGAAAGCACTACTGAGCCTTCGGTTTGAATTTCTTCACCTCCATAAGATACAAGTTTCGCACAACTATCCACATTTAGTTGTTCACCAGCTCTGACCCTTGTGAATGTACCTGCAGACATGACATTGCACTTTGAACCAGTGTCTATTTTTAGCTTGGTGGTTTTACCATTGATCCGGACAAAACAAAACTCTTAATTTCTTGCCAATAAATCTACCGCATTAATCCTCAGCAATTACTGATACATCATCTACATAGAAAGCAGACTGCTGCAGGACTACTTGATTAACTTGCTTTTTAGTGACCCTTCTCTGTAACTGTGTGAGGCTTGTTTGACTTACAAAATCTTTGAAAATGGTTCAATTTCTTACACTTATGACACTGCTAACCAAATGCCATGCACTTTTCTCTTCTGGACTCATGGTTAGCGCCACAACTGCGACAGTTAACAATAAAGCTTGATTTAGGTTTTGCTGATTCACTCTTATGCTGTACTGAACAACGTCTGTTTTGCATTAGGTACCCTTGGTTCTGCACTGAGCATGCTCCTTTAACTGAACTGTTCTTGGAATGTGCTAGAAGACTACAGGTTTTACCTGGAAGTCACACTGGGGCTGCTGCTGCCATGTGCTTAGGCTTGCTTTTGCCTGTCACATGTTGCATGCTGTCTACATGAGCTCTGGAGCCAACTGAAACCATGCTCTTATCACTAGCAAGCATATTTGTGTGCCATTCTGTAACTTAATGAATCTGACAAATCTCAATGACTTTACTCAGCATTAAATCACTGTCATGAAGGAAAATCTTTCTCACAGCAGCATTATTAATACCGCACACAAGTCTGTCCTTCATTAATTCATCCTTTAAATCACCAAACCTACACGTTTTAGCTTTGTTTCTCAGGTCAGTAGTAATATAAGCCGGGAAAGTTTCCCCTTGCTTTTGATCTCTCATGTAAAACAAATGCCTCTCTAGTGTAACATTAGCCTGGGGTTACACATTTCTCTGAATTTGCACTTCAAACACTCGGGGTCTTCCCCTGACACAGTCCGCACAACAACAACTTTCTTCTTCACCTTCATATACTGCTGGTGCACAGACAAATGAACGCTCCCTTTCAATGGCCTCTGACCCTGCTAGGTTCAACAAAATGAATGCCCTGGTACATGTATCTTTATCAGAATAAGCTGCTTGTATAAATATATCGTATTCTTGCTCAAATATTCTCCAATTCTCTGCAATATTCTGATCAAACACAAGTGGTTGCGGCTTGCGAAATCAGTCTGCCATATTGACATATCTCAGTGAAAATTTCTGCAAATATGCACACACATACATATATACATGTGCTTGAAAGTTATGCCAGTACTTGTAACAACATAATGAGCCTTTGTATAACTGAATTTCACGAAATAAGTTTCCTGGGCACTGCAACACTATGAAATCTCTTTACTGTAAAGCCACTTGCCTTGAAACTATTTTGCTACATGAGCCATTTATCTTGTAAAGGCAATAATACTAAAGTCATTTATCATAATTTTACTGTACAAGCCTTTGTCTTGTAATCGCTTTAATGCCAAAGCCATTTATCAACATTTTACTGCCAAAGTAATTTATCATCATTTTAAGAAACATTTTGAACACTTGCACAGTGCAAATAAACTGAGCAATAGAAGCTGACAGCAAAAAACACTCTGAAGTAACAGTACTTTGCGAATAACTATCTCAAAGTAATGGCACTTTAGAATGAACTGTTTCAAAGTAATTGTGATTTGCGAATAAGCTAATTTGAAGTAATGGCACTTTATGAATAAACTGTTTCAAAGTAATGGCACCTTGCGAATAAACTGTTTCGAAGTAATGGCAATTTGCAAATAAACCGTTTCAAAGTAATTGCAATTTGTGAATGTATTGGGCAGGAGAAGCTCAGAGTGAGAAACACCTCATAATAACAGCACTTTGCGAATAAACAGTACACAGCACACTGGAATTTCCCCAAAATGGTTGCATTTTGCCAAACAACTCTGTACAGTGCAAGTAGCACACTGCAATGGTGGCACTCTGTGAACAGACACATCCAGGCACAAAAAACTTTTCGAAATGGCTGCACTTTACTGCACTTCACAAAATAGTTGGACTTTGCGCACAACAATCTTTTTGGAATAAATTCACAGTAATAAGTACACACTTGTAAGCACTTTTACACACACGAGATACTTCGAACAACTCTAGTTATGCTATTCAAGGCTTCAATCAATATGAAGTAGTAATCTGTACCAAAACACAGTAATTTGCCAAAACACATGCAGTCGCCTTTGCTTTATTTATACTCAATGTGCCCTTTTCTGCCCTTTCTATTATAATTATTTTGCTCATTGAATCTCAATGTGCCTTTTATGCCCTTCATTTCCTTCTGTTATGAAACTTTTGTTCATTTAATCTCTTTTCATGCCCATTACACTTTCTTGTGCTCGTTTTAACTCTAAACATGTTCATTTTACTTTAAACATGCTTGTTTTACAATTCTGAGGCAATTCTGAACCCTTTATATACTTTTCTAATGCTCACTTTATCAAATAACTCTTTCAAACATTTTGTCTGATCAATGAGCTCTTTTGTATTTCTCGTTTGCTTAATAAATGTTTCTGTGCTATTCATTTGCTTAAGAATACATTTTGTGCCCTTGTAATGCTCCATTTAACCTCTTTCAATAAATAAATCATTCCTGCGTGTTCACTTTAAAGGACCACTACTGGCAAATGATGAAGAAGACATCTATTTTTTATCTTGCCATGATTTACTGCACCTCTTAAACCTGCCTGCAGCAAAATAAGTACTCATTCCTAATTTTATTTTGTTTTTACTCTTGTCTGCCCTCATGGGGGCAGACATCGTGATTCCTTTGGAAAGCTAAATCTGTCCCATAATGCATAGATTGTGAGAAGGTATAGAGGTAGCATTGTTGCCTCACAGCAAGAGGTTCTCCTGTTCGATTCTCAGCTGGAGTGCCTTCTGTGTGGAGTCTGCATGTTCTCCCCGCAGTCGAGTGGCCTCCAAAAGACGTGCGTGAATGGGCGTGCCTTCGCTGAAGGTTGGGCGTTGGGCTGGCAACTCGGCACCATAAAAATCGACTACCAATCCTTAGCGGACCGGATTTCCGCTGTGGCAAATCCTAACCGGGAAAAGTCGAAAAGACAAACAACCATTTGTTGTCAGACTAAACTTCCATTCACTTGGAATGGAACATCTGAAGAAAGGAGCCACTTTTGAGACTAAATATTTTTCCTCTGTTTATTTGCTAAGTTTTTCTGCATAGCCACCTATTTTGAGCATTTTCTGGCTTGTTAAATTTGATTTCTGCATTAGTAACTGTACTTAGAGCACAACCTAGAGCTGTTTACTGAATTTCCTGTTTGCACTTATTTTTAAAATCGTTTTTTTCTCAAAACTTGCATTTTATCTGTCTTTGGCCTAGCACTCTTGTGTGGGGTCATTTACTGCACTGTTATAACTTGTTGATACTTGTTAACCTCTGCTATCTCTGAAAAAACAAAAAAAATTTTGCTTTTTTCCCACTTTTCTGAGATTTAAAAGTTCATTTACAGGCTTGCTGTTCTTGAACTGTTTGTAAGTTTCTGTGAGGCCATTTTTTGCTTGGGCTAAAAGAAAGTCTCTCTGTTGATCAGTGGCAGTGAAAAACATTGAGCAGCCTGCCTGCCCCTGTGGGAGTGGTTACTGACTTGAAACTGTAGTTTTATTGGCCATTTTGGGACAATTCCAAAACTCCTTCATCTTCCTCTCTTAAAACCCTCTTTTACGTGGTTTTGCGCGTTTTTGTGCATAGCGCAACAGCGGGCAGCGCCGCCTAATTGGGTTTAAACTATTCCTGGCTCCACAAAGTCTGCTCTTCATTTTTTCCCCTAGAACTGCTCTATCTCTCAATTTAAACACCATATTCTCATTCTAAGGCCCTTCACTGGTCCAATTAAGTAATCCTACAAGTTAGCACTATTAAACCATAAGCACTACTTACTCTTATACTCTCTACGATTACCCTGTCCTCTATTGGTCCATCTTAAATTCAGTTTCCCTATTACTCTCGCATGTCCAAAGGTCAGTCAATGGTTTCCTCTCCAGTCCAGCTGGTGAATCTGGGAATTTTGAGGCAATGTTACAACTGTCTCATGTACACGGACAACCCTCTCCTCCTCCAAACAGGTTCAAATATATGTGAGAGATGCAACTATTTAGCCAAACTGGAGGCTGAGCTCTCTCATCTCAAAACTGGTGTAACCAGTCAGGAGGAGAAGGTAACCGCACACAACATAATTCCAGTATCACATAGTCCCACCACATCAGCGAACCAAACACATAAATACACAAAAACATACTCGGAGGCTCTAAATAAAAATCTACCTAAGCAACAGAGACCTCCAAAGCAGACATCCAAGCAAACGCTACCTCAAAACAAAACACACACAACACATAACCCACAAAGTCAGTGTGCCAAGCAGCCACAGCCCTTAAGGCTGAATAACACAGCTGATACTCTTGTTATAGGTGACTCTATTGTCAGACACACTGACGTCCCGCTCACCAGGCTGAATAAAGAGAAGGTCACGGTGAGCTGCCTGTCGGGTGCTAGGATCCGACACATAACGCAAGCACTCAGGTCACTCCAAAGCAAATACAAATATGACTCAGTCATTGTACATGCTGGTGTGAATGACCTGAGATGTACCTCCCTGGACTACATGAAAAGAGACATAGAGGAGCTCTCTGATCATGTAGCCCAGGCTGGTATGACCCTGACCTTGAGCAGCATCTTACCCTCACCTAGAATGATGCCACAGTACAAAGACAAAATGATCAATTTTAACAATTGGCTAAAATTTTGGTGTCATTCAAAGGGGATCCAGTGTCTGTCAGCCTGGGATGACATGCTCGACAAGCCACGTTGCTTCGCTAGGGATGGCTTGCACCTGTCACCACTGGGCTTTCGGATATTGGCAAAGGCTCTTGCCACCCCCATACTGCCTTTTTTAGGCAAGGCTCAAAAGTCAAACCCACCCCCATAGACAGCACAAGGAACAAGAAACTAAGGGTAATGCTGCTAAACGCCAGAAGTCTTAACCTCAAGATGCACGCACTCTAAGCTCTCCTCAGTATGGAGAACATCGATATCTGTGCAGTGACAGAAACCTGGATCAAGGCTCCAGAGAGCACCCCAGCACTACCAGGCTATACCACATATCATGCTTTTCGGCCCCAAAACCCGGACCAAACCACAAAAGGAGGGGGAGTTTCCATATTTATTAAGGATATCCACACCTCCAGGTTAGTGGCATTGCACGAAGTATCGGAGACCATCCATGTGCAACTAACAGTGGGCAAGACTGCTTTTCAGTTTATAGCATCCTACAGACCACCCTCTCAAAGTCAGGAATCCCATTCGGCTTTCCTGAAAACATTGGAGAACATGAAGATCTCTCCGAACACCATTATATTGGGCGACTTCAACTACCCAAACATTGACTGGGAGCACTACTCAAGCCCCAGCACCTTAGCCCAAAGATTCCTGGAAATTATAAACTCAAATGCTATGGAACAACTAGTCACCACTCCCACAAGAGGGACAACATACTAGACCTGATCATTACCAACATGGGGACTCTATGCTCCACACCAGAAGTATATCCCTCATTGGTAAGATCAGACCATAAATTAATTTCACTGGATGTCCACATCCCGACCCCACCCCAGCCCAGAAAACCACAGTGAAAAACTTCTCAAAAGCAAACTTCTCACTTCTCAAAACCGAAGTGGAATCCTTCAAGGCCCCAGGGCCAGTGGAAACTACAGCCCAAACTGCAGAATCCTATATAAATGCATTCTATGGACATCTCCAGGAATGCATGGATCATGCTATCCCAAACAAAACCAAGACCCAATCATCCAAAGGCAGGCGTCCAGTCTGGTGGACCCCTGCCATAAATAAACTGTACAACAGAAGGAGGAAGCTACTACATGATAGAGCAAAATCCCTAATAGGGAAGGCATCTCTGATCAGTACTAGCAAAAAATTACGATCCCGCATAAAATCCTCCAAGGCCAGCTTCGAGAGAAAAATTGCACAGGACACTAAAGACAATCATAAGGCTTCTTTCAGTTATGTTAGAAACCTGGGATGCAACTCCCAGACTTGTTCTGAGTTGATTCTAAACGACAAAAAAATACACTGAACCCACAGACATCGCCAATATCCTGACAGACAGGTTCAGTGCAAACTTCTCCCCCCCCTCCCCCCAAAAGAGCAAGTATCTATCCCGGCAGCGGGCTGCCTCCCAAACATCTCAGATGCTCAGGTGAAGGCTGCCCTCTCCAAAGCAAAAAACACTGCTTCCATGGGACCAGATGGCGTCCCAGGTTGCGTCCTACATGAACTACAAGAGGAACTAATCCTCAAATAAAACAGCTATACAATCTCAGCCTCACTACAGGATATGTGCCCACAGAATGGCGTACAGCAACAGTGGTCCCACTCCACAAAGGTGGAGCCTCTACGGACCCTGGAAACTATCGCCCCATAAGCCTGACTAGCTTAGTCTGCAAGGCTATGGAGAGGATCATCATGGAGCTCATAAACAAAGACATTGGGGACCTACAGACACTAGATCCTACCCAGTTCGGCTTTGTCAAGGGCAGATCCTGCCTTTTGAACCTGGTTGACTTCTTTGAAACAGTCACCAAAGCCATAGATGAAGGGAAGGTAGTCCACACAGCCTATCTGGACCTTGCAAAGGCATTTGACACAATACCCCACTCGGGCATCATAGATAAGCTATCCACAGAGTGAGAGTTGCTGGAGCCATGTCAGACTCGAAACCGGTCACAAGTGGCGTCCCACAGGGTTCTGCCTGGGACCACTCTTGTTCGGTATATACTTTTCCGAGGTACAGGCAAACATGGGAGGACTATGGCTCACCAAGTTCGCAGACGACTGCAAACTGGGCGCCATAATCAACTCTCCAGCTGACACAAACATCCTTCAAAAAGGTCTCACAGAGACAGATAACTGGTGCCAGTGCCATAGTTTAAAGCTAAATGCCAAAAAATGTATAGTCATACCCTTTGGCAAAAACAATGTGCCCACAAATTACCACATAGGCGGAAACCCATTAAGTACAGAGAAAGTTATTAGGGACCTGGGGACCCAAGTTGATAGCAATCTCTCCTTTGAAAACCACATTGCCAAAGTGGTTAGAAAGACCTTCTACATAGCCCACCTCATCACGAAGGGTTTCACATCTAGATCAAGAGAGGTAATCGTGCCCCTTTATTCATCCCTCATCAGGCCCATCATAGAATACAATGCCCCTTTTGGGATGTACCTTACCCGACACCTGCAGCAATTAGAAAGACCCCAAAAGTATCTCACCAAGAGGATCAAGGGTTTCAAACAGATGCCATATGCTGCTCGGTTAAAATAACTCCAGCTCTACTGAGTTGCATACCGCCTACTTCGAGGCGATCTATACCTGACATACAAAGTTATGTCAAATCCAGAATTAACGGACATGCTCCACCTCAGTAAATCTAAATCCCTTAGAGCCACATGCTCGAGGGACTTGAACCTCAGCACAGAAATAAATAGAACTTGCTGGAGGGACAGGTTCATAACCCGGAGGCTCCCTTCGCTCTGGAATAGAATTCCAGTTCATATGAGGCAGAGCACCTCACTGAATCTCTTCAAGAAGAATCTCGATAAGTGGATGGGGGATCGTAGGTTTGTCCCAGGGATTACTCCCATGTCACTATTAGACAGAGGCACAGTAAACTAAACCTTAAAAAGGGCACAGTATACTCAAATCAAGGGGTGGCGTAAGCCATACAGAATCGGGCTAGGCTTATAATTGCCCCAGGGCAGATAGCCTAGTATGAACCTATGAACCTATGAACTGCCAACTTTGAGTGCACGCAGCTCATGTGGTGTCATTGACAAATGTTGTTCCTACTGATGTACTACACATTCTCTGAAAGAAACTTGCAAAAGTGTCAACAAATTACTGAGATAAAAAAGACGTTTCACAAGGAGCAGTTTTGCAAGTTTCAGTTCCTGGCAGGTTACTCCCCCCATCTCCCCTCCTTCAGTGGGCTACAGTTGCACATTTCCAGCTTGGGTAGAGTCAACTATTTAGTCAGCTTTGCATGACAATAGACATCAAACAAATCACAACCTGGTGTGCCACTAAAACTGTTCCCTTATACGTCTCTTCACTTCTGAATAGCATTTCCCATGAAAAAAAAAAAACACATCTGTCCAAAGTTTAGGCCAATCTATCCATTTTTAAAATGTGCACAGTAAAATATTCAACTTGCAATGCATTTTGGCTGCTGACATGGTTATCTTTGCATACTTATTCTATTATAGCATAACCTGAACTTATGGTATTTAATGATACATTTTACAACAGTTCTCAGTTTCTTAACAATGATCTCCCAAGCCTCTGATGTGACCTATTACTTTTCTTACTATTGCTTTATGTAGTTTGTCTTAGTTGTATACTTGTAGCATGTTTCTCATCTTCTCAGCAATAGACTCCTGGAGAAAACTCCAAAAGCAGATACTTGTATTGAAAGAGTACCAGCTGCTGTAGCAGTGATATCATACTCCAAAACAATCCACTCAAACATAGTACTGACAAACGCAGGGGAATGTATTATGCCTGAATCAAGCAATAATGAAATCGCTAGGGACTACACTGAGCACATTTTTACTCAATCTCTCCATTTCATAATGCATAACATTCGCACCACTTACAAAGGCACACCTCCACCTTCCATAAACACAGCTATCAATACCCACACAACATACCAGTCAAATTTAAGGCTTGTCCCACCTCTCTGCAAAACACTGCTGTAATGGCATTGGCAAACAAATGAAAATGATTGATGGGTGTTGGTTCATGACTCCCATCCATATCTCTCAACAGTACAGATTTTTGCAGAAAGTCCAGATTTTTTTGTCTGTTTTTCATAAAATTGTAGTTTTCTGTCAAATCATTGGAAAATCATTGAACAATGAAGTCAGAAAATTATGACAGACATTTGATTTTCAGACTTCATATCCTTAAGAAAATTCACTCTAATGCAAAACCTGCTTATCAACTTACTAAGTTTGCAAGAGCAATATTTATAAATTGCCCCTATTTTTGAGCCCTTGTTCCCCCATTATTTATGGCCTTGTCCAGATTTCATGTTCTATGATGTTGAGAGGTATGCTGACATCCCTTCCTGCTGGAGCCAGTCCACTACACTTGCACAAGTGTCCCCCTCAGCAGGGCAGCAAGCAGGTATCAGTGCAGATTTGCTTTACAGTTCTTTTACACCACACACACACAATGATACAAGGTTAATGTGGACAAATCTGTTTGTTCAACG
The DNA here is from genome assembly GCF_019279795.1 of Protopterus annectens. Lineage (NCBI taxonomy): Eukaryota > Metazoa > Chordata > Ceratodontiformes > Protopteridae > Protopterus > Protopterus annectens. The sequence continues at coordinate 447,927,242 of NC_056741.1, read as the reverse complement.
TCACCAAACTTTTCTCCAAACTCAGTTTTATGACACCTGCTACCAATCCACTTGTCAGTCTGTAGCTGCAAATCTTGTCCATGTTTTTTCTTCTTTTCCTTGGTTTCATTTCTCTTACTTGTAATGTTACTTTTACTCATTTTTTCTCTTGCCTTCCATATCTACCCTAATTTATTTTATTTTATTATTACTATTAATTATTACTTCTAACAAATACTTTTTCTCACTCTTTCTTCTCTTCCTCCCCTCTTCTTTATCCAGTATTTGAACTTTTCTACTCTGACATTTGCTTTATGAGTAAATAATGAGCAGTCACCCTTATAATGCCAGCACCTTTCAATGCTATATAATATTGTATTTAGTCTAATAATATCTGAATAAGTGAGTGGGATTTTCATGACCGCATCAAGGAAACATTTTCCTTCCTTATGTGTCATTTTCCTTAAGTTTTGGATTTTTCTTGGTATATTGATTGATTTTCTTATTATATTTTATTTTTTATTTATTTTCCATTTGTTTAGCAGGTTAGTCCGATAAGGTGACCATTTTCAGTGGAGGCTCTGTGAGAAAAGCTCCAGATACATAGTAAACAATTATAAAAAATAATAAAAATAAATTATACAAACACAGCTATTTTGTACAAAGAGGATAGAACATATAAAAGGAGTAAAATCAGACTTTTACAATTGATGCAGCATACAGTGGTTAGAATATTGAGAAACATTTAAACAAGATAATACACAACGAATATACAATTGCTTGAACATAAATTCAAAAAGACGTTTCCATAGACAAACAGGGTCATACACTAGAAATCATAACTATATTGAAAGGATTTATATTGCATTTATCTTGTTTTAATGATGGAATATGTGTATTATTGCACGTGTCATATGTGCACAAATATTTGTATTAATCTATGTATTTACAATATATTGACAAAGTACTGGGTCACATCAGAGGCTTGGGAGGTCATTGTTCAGAAACTGAGAACTGTTGTAAAGCTTGGCATTAAATGCCATAAGTTTAGGTTATACTGTAAGAGAATAACTATGCAAATATAACCACGTCAGCAGCCAGAATGCATTACAAACTGAATATTTTACTGTGCACATTAAGAAATGGCTAGATTGGCCCAAACTCTGGAGTGACGTGTGTGCTTTGTTTTCTTTTATTCCTGGGAAATGCTATTCAGAAGTGAAGAGACATACAAGGGAACAGTTTTAGTGGCACACCAGGCTGTGATTTGTTTGATGTCTATTGTCATGCAAAGCTGACTAAATAGTTGAATCTACCCAAGCTGGAAATGTGAGACTGTAGCCCACTGAAGGAGGGGAGATAGGAGGAGTAACTTGGCCAGGAATTCAAACTTGCAAAACTGCTCCTTGTGAAAAGTCTTTTTTATCTCAGTAATTTTTTGACACTTTTGCAAGTTTCTTTCAGAGAATGTGTAGTACATCAGTAGGAATAACACTTGTAAAACTCAGCTCATACCAGTCAATGACACATGAGCGGCAGACCCTCAAACTTGGCAGTTTTTTCAGGTGTTCCATTCTAAGTGAATGGAAGTCTAGTCTGAAAACAAATGGTAGGGTTATTTGCTCTCAGTCTGTGCATTATGAGACAGATTTAGCTTTCCAAAGGAATCACAATGTCTGCCCCAATGAGGGCAGACAAGAGTAAAAAAAATGAAAATTAGGAATGAGTACTTCTTTTGCTGCAGGCAGCTTTAGGAGGTGCAGTAAATCATGGCAAGATAAAAAATATATGTTTTTTTTTTTTCATTGTTTGCCCGTAGTGGTCTTTAACTTGTTTCTGGACCTTTTTTACTCTCTGTTCTTTTAGTTTGCCTTCGCCATCACTTCTGCACCCTGTGGCTCTGAAGAATAGTCTTTGCCATCCCGGTTCTGACATCATGTCGCTCGCCAGGTCAGGACAAAACAAGCGAGCATCGTGGGTTCTTGTTCAAGCAGCTTTATTGTATGCAAACACATCACAAATGAGGTTAAGTAACTTTAACTTATAAACAGATTAGCTATCATGCACATGGATGTTAACATTCTGGCTGCACCTTCAAAATGGCACTGAAGCTAACACGTGCTTGGTATTTATATGCAAACACAGATCTTGGAAATGCTTCTTAAAGGTACAACACATCTGTTATTCTACACCTGCTTTCTGGAGAAGGCAATGAATAGGGCTAAACACTTTGTGAACACCTTGGAGGCCATAAAGAGACCAAAAGGCAAAGCACAGAACCCACTGAAAAGCAAAGGAATTTCCTGAAGAGGGAGTGGATTTTGATGTACAGACAGGCATTCTTTATGTCTAAGGACACCATGTACGCCGGAGTTAGAATCAGGGGAAGGAGAGTAGGAAGAGTCAGCATCTGAAAGGAAGGGACCTTGAGAAAGGTATTCAGATGGGACAAATCCAGGCTAGGTCTCCAGGGACCTTATTTCCTGAGACCCAGGAACATTCTGGAGTAAAATCCTTTTCCTCTTAAATTTTGCAGTACCTCCTGAATACTGTCTTGAGAGAGGACGGTCTTCAGGACTGGAGGAAAGGAGGCCATTTGGTTTCGAGGGGGTTGAGGAATGCCTCTGAAGGTTGGTTTGGACTCCCACACCATGAAATAACTTTGTTTTATGATTGAGAGAACCCAAGAGTCCTGCATAATCTGTTTCCAAGCAGGAAGGGATAGGGAGAGATGCAGGGAGAGGGGGTAGCTGGGCTTAAGGCCTGGCAGTTACAGACTTCCAGGTTTGGGCTGAAAGGACTGCTTTTGAGCAGGTATAGAAGGAGAAGACCTAGAATGGGTCTGCTTCCTGGAATCTTTTTTCCCTTTGGAAGATGTGTGTTTAGAAGGCCTTCTCAAAAAAGTATAAAAATCATACAAGAGTGAAACCACCACGAAAAAATACTGCTGTATAAAAGTCCAACTGATTTATTAAAACAAGTACAAATAAGAAAAGAACAGATGAGCGCTTTCGCGTACAGGCTAGTACGCTTCTTCAGATCTGAACATCTAGATTTTTAAAACCACTTTTATACAAAAGCTCACTCAAAAATGATCAATTAATCAATCAATTTAACAATTATAAAATTGAATAATCAGTCAAACGTGCAGTGCAATAAAAATATACTAGTTGCCTGATATCTCTGTAAACCCTAGTAGCAGAAAGCATAAAAAGAATAAAACATACCTAAAAATCCTGTCGCTCCAGGAAACTGTGCGTTCCATAGAACAGTGGGATTAATGAATAATACTATTTATTATTTATTTATTTATTTTACATTTGGTGACCGGGCTAGTCTAGCTGGACAAATGTCCGTTTTCAGTAGAGGCCCGGGGAGAAAAGCTCCAATTACAAGTAAAACAATCATTAACAATAAAACATAATAAGCATAATGCAATAAGTACAAAGGTGGACATTTATATGAATTTAGAGAAAACACAAAATCAAAAAAAGCAGAACCACAATCTTTCAGAAAAATAGTTGGTTAACAATAAAATTACAAGGTAAGCAACATTCTGCAGTTAGATACTAAATAACATTCAAGATGTGCTAGAGAAAAAGAGAAAAAAATGTTAGAGACAATCTCAAAGATAAATCTGTCTACAGTAAAAATCAGTTTTGTAGCGGGGAAGTTGGGAGTAGTGGAGAAGTAATTTCAGTCAGGATTAGTACAAGGACATAGCCATTGAGTTTTAAGATGTTCTTTGATATGTCTTTTGAAAAGGGATGTAGAGTCTAGGTTTGTTATTTCCTGAGGTAGTTGATTCCAGATACAAATAAATAACTAAAAGAACAATGCTTTAAAACCACCAAATGCTCATCACTTCTAGCACATATTTTCCAAAATATATATTTATATACGTAAAACACATACACATAAAAAATATACATGTAAAGAAAAAATAATATATATGTCTGTATATACATGTCAAAAAATGACATGAAAAAGAAAATAAAATACCTTCAGGCCAGTTATTTTACATTAAGAAGGTTTGTGGTCTGCACTCTTGTGGGAGAAGAGGCTGGACTCTGCCCTTCTGAGCTGGGAATTTCTGGTTAAAGGTTTATAGTGCCTGAATATTTGAACTGTATCTTACTGAAATTGGTACACCTTGTTTGCTGTAGCATAGACTAGATCCAGGCCTGCTGAATATAGCTTTGTTTATATGCTTGTTGTTTGTTTGCTTGTTATTTCCCTGGAACGCTAATTCCACCTAATACGCGGCTTCTCAGCGCTTCTGTGGCTCACTAGTGATATCTGCATTGCTTACTGTACTTATTTCCTTGTTTCATTTGAAAGAAAGTTACTGTTTGTCGTTTTTGCATTTAAGTTACCTGTAACACACTGCACTTAAGTTACCTGGCACTTGCTCACTAAAGCAATTATATAAGTCAGCACTAAAAATTAAAAGCACTACACCCTCACTCCCCACTGGCCCTGGTTTTCAATTACTAAGGAATTCCCAATATTATTCTAGCATGTCCAAAGGTCAGTTGTCAATCTCCTCTCCGGTCCAGCTGGTGAATCTGGGAATCTTGAGGCAATGTTACAACTGCCTCATGTACACAGACAACCCTCTCCTCCTCCCAACAAATTCCAACACATGTGAGAGATGCAACCATATAGCCAAACTGGAGGCTAAGCTCTCTCAACTCAGTACTGGCATAACCAGTCAGGAGGAGAAGGAAACCATACTCACTACAATTCCAGTCTCACATAGACCTACCACGACAGCAAACCAAACACATAATCACACAAAAACATACTCGGAGGCTCTAAATAAAGATCTGTCAAGCAGCAGAGACCTCCAAAGCAGACACCCAAGCAGCCGCTACCCCAAAACAAAACACGTGCAACACATATCTCACAAAGCCAGTGTGCCAAACAGTCACAGCCCTTAAGAAAAAACAACACACCTGATACACTTGTAATAGGTGACTATCGTCAGGCACACTGACGTCCCGCTCACCAGGCTGAACAAGGAGAGGGTCACGGTGAGCAGCCTGTCGGGTGCTAGGATCCGCCACATAACACAAGAACTCAGGTCACTCCAAGGCAAGTACAAATATGACTCAGTCATTGTCCATGCTGGTGTGAATGACCTGAGACGTACCTCCCTGGACTACATGAAAAGAGACATAAAGGAGCTCTCTGAGCATGTAGCCCAGGCCGGTATGACCCTGACCTTGAGTAGCATCTTACCCTCACCAAGAATGATGCCACAATATGAAGACAAGATGATCAATTTCAACAATTGGCTTAAGTACTGGTGTCATTCAAAGGGGATCCAATGCCTGTCAGCTTGGGATGATATGCTCGACAAGCCACGATGCTTCGCTAGGGACGGCTTGCACCTGTCACCCTGGGCTTTCGGATATTGGCAAAGGCTCTTGCTACCCCATAGTGCCTTTTTAGGCAAGGCTCAAAAGACAAACCCACCTCCATAGGTATCACAAGGGATAAGAAACTAAGAGTAATGCTACTCAACGCCAGAAGTCTAAACCTCAAGATACACGCACTCGAAACTCTCCTTAGCATGGAGAACATCGATATCTGTGCAGTAACAGAAACCTGGTTCAGGGCTCCCGAGAGCACCTCAGCACTACCAGGTTATACCTCATACCATGCTTTTCGCCCCAAAACTTGGACCGAACCACAAAAGGAGGGAGTATCGATATTCATCAAAGATACCCACACCTCCAGGTTGGTGGCAAAGCACGAAGCATCAGAGACTATCCATGTGCAACTAACAGTGGGTAAAACTGCCTTCCAGTTTATAGCCTGCTACAGACCACCCTCCCAAACCCAGGAACCCCACTCGGCCTTCCTGAGAACACTGGAAAATATGAAGGTCTCTCCAAACACCATTATATTGGGCGACTTCAACTACCCAAACATAGACTGGGAGCATTACTCTAGCTCCAACACCCTAGCCCAAAGGTTCCTAGAATTTATAAACTCAAATGCTATGGAACAACTTGTTACCACTCCCACAAGAGGGAAAACATACTGGACCTGATCATCACCAACATGGGGACTCTATGCTCCAGAACAGAAGTGTATCCCTCACTGGTAAGATCAGACCATAAACTAATCTCACTGGATATTCACATCCCGACCCCACCCCTGCCCAGAAAACCACAGTGAAAAACTTCTCTAAAGCAAATTTTACACTCCTCAAAACTGAGGTGGAATCCTTTAAAGCCCCGGGCCTGTGGAAAATACAGCCCAGACCGCAGAATCCTTTATAAACGCATTCTATGAACACCTTCAGGAATGCATGGATCATGCGATCCCAAATAAAACCAAGACCCAATCCTCCAAAGGCAGACGTCCTGTCTGGTGGACCCCAGCCATAAACAAACTATACAATAGAAGGAGGAAGCTACTAAATGATAAAGCAAAATCCCAAAAAGGGAAGGCATCACTGATCAGTATTAGCAAAAAACTACGGGCACACATAAAATTGTCTAAGGCCAGCTTCGAGAGAAAAATTGCACAGGACACTAAGGATAATCACAAGGCTTTCTTTAGTTATGTTAGGAACCTGGGTGGTAATTCCCAGATATGCTCAGAATTAGTCCAAAATGACAAAAAATACACAGAACCCACAGACATTGCCAACATCCTAGCTGACAGGTTCAGCGCAAACTTCTCCCCCCCCTCCCCACCAAAAGGGCAAATATCTATCCCAGCAGAGTGCTGCCCCCCTGACATCTCAGATGCTCAGGTAAGAGCCGCCCTCTCCAAAGCAAAAAACACAGCATCAATGGGACCAGATGGTGTCCCAGGCTGCGTCCTACATGAACTCAAAGAAGAGCTAAACCCAAACATAAAACTACTGTTTAATCTCAGCCTTACTACAGGATATGTGCCCAAAGAGTGGCGTACAGCAACAGTGGTCCCACTCCATAAAGGTGGTGCCTCAACAGATCCTGGAAACTATCACCCCATAAGCCTGACTAGCTTGGTCTGCAAAGCTATGGAAAGGATCATCATGGACCTCATAAATAAAGATATTGGGGACCTACAAACACTGGATCCTACCCAGTTCGGCTTTGTTAAGGGCAGATCCTGCCTCTTAAACCTGGTTGATTTCTTTGAAACAGTCACCAAGGCCATTGACGAGGGGAAGGTGGTCCACACAGCCTACCTGGACCTCGGAAAAGCCTTCGATACAATACCCCACTTGGGCATTATAGATAAGCTCACCAGCTTAAATATAAACCCCTATGTCACTAGATGGATTGCAAACTGGCTCAAGGACAGAACTCACATGGTTAGAATTGCTGGAGCCATGTCAGACTCCAAACCAGTTACAAGTGGTGTCCCACAAGGCTCAGTCCTGGGACCTCTCTTGTTCGGTATATATTTCTCGGAGGTACAGGCCAACACGGAAGGACTGTGGCTGACCAAGTTCGCAGATGACTGCAAACTGGGTGCCATAATCGACTCTCCAGCCGACACAAGCATCCTCCAAAAGGGCCTCATAGAAACAGACAACTGGTGCCAGTGCCATGGTCTCAAGCTAAATGCCAAAACGTGTATAGTCATCCCCTTTGGCAAAAACAAAGTGCCCACAAATTACCACATAGGTGGAAATCCATTAAGTACAGAAGAAGTAATTAGGGACCTGGGGACCCAAGTTGATAGCAATCTCTCATTTGACAACCACGTGGCCAAAGTGGTTAGAAAAACATTTTACATAGCCCACCTAATCATGAAGGGATTCACATCTAGATCAGGGGAGGTCATCGTGCCTCTTTACTCATCCCTCATCAGGCCCATAATTGAGTACAATGCCCCTTTTGGGATGTACCTTACCAGACACCTGCAGCAACTGGAAAGACCCCAAAAATACCTCACCAAGAGGATCAAAGGGCTCAAACAGATGCCATACGCTGCCCGGTTAAAGAAACTCCAGCTCTACTTAGTGGCATACCGCCTGTTCAGAGGCGATCTGTGCCTGACGTATAAAGCCATGTCCAACCCCGAATTAATGGACATCTGCACCTCAGAAAATCCAAATCCCATCGAGCTACGCGCTCGAGAGACTTGAACCTCAGCACTGAAATAAATAGGACATGCTGGAGGGACAGATTCATAACCCAGAGGCTCCTTTCACTCTGGAATAAAATCCCAGTCCAGGTTAGGCAGAGTCCCTCATTGACTCTCTTCAAGAGGAATCTTGATGAGTGGATGGGAGATCGTAGGTTTACCCCGGGTATCACTTCTGTGTCACTGTTAGATAGAGGCACAGTATACTAACCTCGAAAAAGGGCATAGCAAAATAAATTTAAAATGGGTGGCGAAAGCCAAACACATTCTGGCTAGGCTTATAAATGCCCTAGGGCAGATAGCCTAGTATGAACCTATGAACCTATATACTATATTAATTCATGCACAAGATTTCATTATTGACTAATTTATTATAAAATAATGTCTATTGTACTATAAAAACAAATATAATTATTAACATATGAAATATGTAAAAATATATATATAACCAAATAAATATGGCCAGTGATGAGTAAATAAATGAATAAATATATGACAAAATACTCATATTCAATGAAACCCCTATAATGTACTTTTTGGTAAACAAATACTAATGCTATTGTAATTACAGATGAATATATTTATATAAAGTATAAATACCTTCATTTATTGCTGCGTGCTTCAAGTATGGGCTTTATATTTATAGACCGATTAAGACCAGATGATAAATGTGCTCTCAGTTTAAAATTCCATTGCAACTCTAAGGTCTCCAAATAATTCATATTACTACCCCCTCTTCTTCTAGGGGTTACTAGTTGTAAAACTCTAAATCTGAAGTCATGTCCCTCATTTAACATAACATGTCTGGCTAAAGCATTCTGTTGGTTAGACTTTTTGATTTCATAAGAATGATTATACATCCTATCCTTGAGCCTTCTCTTTGTTAAACCAACATAGAACGCTTTACATAGAACGCATGTAGCTAAATATATGAGATTGGTACTATTACAAGAAGCAAAAAATCTGGGTTCAAAAACATAATCTATATCTGGATGCATAAATACCTGTGAATCAGTAATCAAACTACACATATTACACTTCTTACAAGGATATGTACCCATTCTCATCTTGAAATCTGAACATTGTTTTTCTGAATCCTGTTCATGTTCAATGCAAAGTAGCCGCTTCAAATTTTTACTATTTCTATAAGTAAACCAAGGTGTTATACCCACAATATCCGCAATAAATGAATCTATTGTTAAAATGTGCCAATTTTTTCTTATGATCCTTGTTATTTCTTTGTCATTAGTGAATCTAGTAGTGAAAGTTAATCTCTTATCATTCATCTCCTTAGTAGCTGATGTAAGACTCAGAGCCAATATACCCTTTTTTACCTATGTTATTGTTATTATTTTTATTTAGTATCAAATTCCTAATATCTTTCACCATGCCTCTATCATAGCCTCTCTCAATGAAGAGGCGTTCCATTATATCAGCCTGTGCTTCTAATTCGTAGCTCACTTTACATAGCCTGGTGAGTCTCATAAATTGACTCCTGACTATGTTGGGGAAAATATGGCGGGGATGCATGCTGTTAAACTAAAGCAGAGTGTTTTTCCAGCATGGTTTCCTGTATAAAGAAGTTAGAACCTTACCATGTCTATCTATGCTTATGTTGATATCTAGGAAATTTATAACTTCCCTAGAACAATCCATCGTGAATCTCAGAAAACTGGTAGTGGACTCTAAATAGAAGATAAAATCCTTTAATTCTTCTATAGTTCCTTTTCAAAAAATAAGGATGTCGTCCACAAACCTTCTGTAAAGCAGGACTTTATCATAATATTTGCTAATTAAAAAGGTGGTTCTTTTCCCAGTAGTAAACTACCAGGTTAGCATACGTATTTGCACATGGGGTGCCCATGGCGACACCCATTTTTGTAAATATAACTTGTCCCTAAACATAAAGACATTATTAGCTAAAACCATGTCTAATAAAGCACATATAAGTATCTGTTGATCCTGCTTGAAGCTAACATTGTGATTCAATAAATCCCTAATGGCTTCTATGCCATATTCATTGGGGATCGATGTGAATACGTTTTTTACATCTAATGTGACTAGAAGGCAGGTGTCTATTTTCCAATTAACAGAAAAATATTCAAACATATCTATCAGTTGGTAGGTATCCCTGAGTATGGTAGAAATCATTCTAACCATAGGACTTAATGCCTTCTCAATGTATACAGATATCGTCTCCATGGCCCATCCCTCTCCAGAGACTATGGGATGCATGGGTAGCGGAACCACCTTCTTGTGCACTTTTGGAAGTCCTTTGATATAAGGAATCACAGGTTGTTCCACATAAAAATAATCATGCAATTCTTGACTTATTTGTCTACACATCAACAAATCATAGATTCCTTCATGGATATGCTTAACAATTCTTGCTAACACAGTAATATCAATCTCGCTATATGTGGTAACTTCATTCAGCATAGAATACATAGTTGCATTATAATCTGCGGTGTTGAGCAAAACAACCCCACTCCCCTTATCAGCTGGCTTAATTGTGAGCTCCGTATTATGAGTTAAACTCTGTAAAGATCGCCATTCATCCCTAGAGGTATTAAAAAATGTACATTTCTTTTTAGTATGTAAGAAGTATTTATAAAAATCTTGTTCACAGAGTTTAATAAAACATTCTACTTGGGCTGGTAATACTGGCGTAAATGTGCTTTTACGCTTAAACTCTAGAGGACAAACAGAAATACATGGTTTGTTTAACATTAAAAAACAATTTTAGGGAGACCAAACGTCCAAATACTCTTAGATCAATTAACATCTCACTCAGGCTACTGCCTTGTGAGGGGAATATAAGTAAGTCCTTTATTAAGCAAAGAAAGATCAGATGTTGTAAAATCAAACCTTGAAAAATTGAACACAAGTTCGTTTAGTCTCTTGCACGGCGTCTCTGATCTTGATCCGCACCATGAAATAACTTTGTTTTATGATTCAGAGAACCCAAGAGTCCTGCATAATCTGTTTCCAAGCAGGAAGGGATAGGGAGAGACGCAGGGAGAGGGGGTAGCTGGGCTTAAGGCCTGGCAGTTACAGACTTCCAGGTTTGGGCTGAAAGGACTGCTTTTGAGCAGGTATAGAAGGAGAAGACCTAGAATGGGTCTGCTTCCTGGAATCTTTTTTCCCTTTGGAAGATGTGCGTTTAGAAGGCCTTCTCAAAAAAGTGATTCTGGCTGGGTAGTTCCTCTGGAAATGGGGAACAGGAGACAGAAAAATATGCCTGAGGTACTGAAGCTCTTTGCCCTTCGCCTGAAGGGCCTTAAAGCGCTCTTCCGTGGCCGAACCAAACAAGGCCTTGTTACCTAATGGTACATCCATTAGTTTTGTTTTTATATCATCTGGCAAAGGTTGTAGCCAGAGCCAGGAATATCTCCTGATGACTGACCCTGAAGCAGCTGCCCTTGCTGAAGCCTCCACTGTGTCATAACTACACCTTATACAGAGTATCTAGTAACCTGGCTGCAGGAATTCAATAGGGTAGTTATTTTGACCTTACTGGAGGAATCCGGTAACTCACCAAAAAGTTTAAAAGCATCTGTCAGTAGGGCCAAGGAATATTTGGCCATATGTGTCTGATAGTTTATGGCTCTCACAGCTAAGCTGGCAGAAGTATAGACTTTTTTGCCCAATCTTTCCATGATTCTGCTGCTTTCCTTATCTGAGGGGTGCAAAGAAGTGGAGGGAAGATGTTTGGATGTTTTATATGCAGCAACAGAAATAGTTAATGGATCTGCAGAAGGGGGCTTGAAGAGAAAACTGGCATCTTCAGGGACTTTATAAAATCTGTCAGGGTGTTTTGGTGCAGGGGGTTGGGAATCTGGAGCTTTTGATGTTGCCAGAAAAGCATCCAAAAAAGGAGGATGGACAGGGGGAACAGCAGACGGTTCAGGGAACTCCATTTGCAAGAGGTCACAATACCTTTTTTGGGTTTCGGATACCTGACTGCAGTCCCATTTAAAAAAAGTCCTTCATTTGGACAATTTTCTCCCTAAAAGATAATGTCTTCCCCAGGGGAATCGGTACCATTTGACTCCTCCTCTGGAGAAGTATACCCCAAAGGGGAGGCAATTTGAGAGGTGTAGGTAAGGGACTCATCCCCTGAAGATTCCTCCTCCTCAGAGGAGATACCAGCCAACAACCTACTCCTAGTAGTGGAGGCTGAAGGGGCCTGGACAGGCGCAGCTGTCTGGTGTAAGGCCATGAAGGTGTTAAACAGGCCTTGGGTAAAGGCCTGCCAGTCAGGGACTTGATCTGATGGCATAGTCTGTCGGGAAGGAACAGTGTGTTTAGTTTCGAGTTTCTTCTTTTTGGGATCCTCCAATGCAGAGGTGTCTAAAATGTGATGAATAGTAGGAGGACCAGACATCGGACAACACTCTGACATTTGACAGAACATCTTCTCGGACAATTTGCAAAACCCCACATAGGCCTTCGGAGATAATAAGCCATGGTTCTCCCCAGACTCCAGGTCAGACGCCTGCAACTCCCTCCGGGATGTACTGGCAGCCTTCCTTGACTGTTTCCCCCAGGTACCAGTCCGCTGAAGGTTTGCAGATTCTGACTTGGTCTCCAGGCCTTCATCAGCCCTGACAGGTATGGTCGGAAGAGAGGGCGCAGTCGTAGTTTCAGGCCGAGGCTTCTTAGCCTTTTTTGTTGGTGACTCCTCAGAGGTTTCTGTCAGAGGTCCATGTCTCTAATTACGCATTTCAGATGAATGTTGTTAGTTCATATGCTCCGCAAGTCGGGTATGCGATGGATGAGAAAGAACATTTTTGGAGCGAGTTGGATGAAGTGATGATGACTGTACCCAAGGGTGAGAGAGTGGTGATCGGAGCAGATTTCAATGGGCATATTGGTGAAGGGAACAGAGGGGATGAGGAAGTGATGGGTAGGTATGGTGTTAAGGAAAAGAATGCAGAAGGTCAGATGGTAGTGGATTTTGCAAAAAGGATGGACATGGCTATGGTGAATATGTATTTTAACAAAAGGGAGGAGCATAGGGTGACATACAAGAGTGGAGGGAGATGCACACAGATGGATTATATCCTATGCAGGAGGGCCAGTTTGAAGGAGATTGGAGACTGTAAAGTGGTGACGGGGGAAAGTGTAGTTATGCAGCATAGAATGGTGGTCTGTTGAATGAACTTGGTGATTAAGAAGAGGAGGAGGAGGAGGAGTGTGAGGGCAGCACCAAGGATCAAATGGTGGAAATTGAAAAAGGGTGACTGTGAGGTGGAGTTCAGAGAAGAGTTAAGACGGGCACTGGGTGGCAGAGAAGAGTTACCGAACAGCTGGCTAACTACAGCACAGCTAGTAAGGGAGACTGCTAGAAAGGTGCTTGGTGTGACATCTGGACAGAGGAAGGAGGACATGGAGACCTGGTGGTGGAATGAGGAAGTACAGGAGAGTATACAGGGAAAGAGGTTGGCAAAGAAGAAGTGGGATTGTCAGAGAGATGAAGAAAGTAGACAGGAGTATAAGCAGATGAGGTGCATGGCAAACAGAGAGGTGGCAAAGGCTAAGGATAAGGCATATGGAGAGTTGTATGAAAGGATGGACACTAAGGAGGGAGAAAAGGACCTGTACTGATTGGCTAGACAGTGGGACCGAGCTAGGAAAGACGTGCAGCAGGTAAGGGTGATAAAGGATAATGAGGGAAACGTACTCAAGCGAGGAGAGTGCATTGAACAGATGGAAAGAGTACTTTGAGGGGCTGATGAATGAAGAGAATGACGGAGAGAGAAAGTTGGATGATGTGGGGATAGTGAATCGGGAAGTGCAATGGATTAGCAAGGAAGAAGTAAGGATAGCTATGAAGATGATGAAGAATGGAAAGGCTGTTGGTCCAGATGACATACCTGTGGAAGCTTGGAGGTGTTTAGGAGAAATGGCAGTGGAATTTTTAACCAGATTGTTTAATGAAATCTTAGAAAGTGAGAGGATGCCTGAGGAGTGGAGAAAAAGTGTTTTGGTACCGATTTTTAAGATTAAAGGTAATGTGCAGAGCTATAGTAACTACAGAGGGATAAAATTGATCAGTCACAGCATGAAATTATGGGAAAGAGTAGTAGAAGCTGGGTTAAGAAGGGAGATGATGATTAGTGATCAGCAGTATGGTTGCATGCCAGGAAAGAGCAGTACAGATGTGATGCTTGCTCTGAAATTGTTGATGGAGAAGTACAGAGAAGGTTAGAAGGAGTTGCATTGTGTCTTTGAGGACTTAGAGAAAGCATATGACAGGGTGCCTAGAGAGGAGTTGTGGTACTGTATGAGGAAGTCGGGAGTGGCAAAGAAGTATGTAAGAGTGGTACAGGATATGTACAAGGGTAGTGTGACAGAGGTGAGATCTGCAGTGGGAGTGACAGATGCATTTAAGGTGGAGGTGGGATTACATCAAGGATCAGCTCTGAGCCCTTTCTTATTTGCAGTGGTGATGGACAGGTTGACAGACGAGATCAGACAGAAGACCTCGTGGACTATGATGTTTGCAGATGACACTGTGATATGTAGTGAGGGTAGGGAACAGATTGAGGAGACCCTGGAGAGGTGGAGATGTACTCTAGAGAGGAGAGGACTGAAAGTCAGCAGGACTAAGACAGAATATATGTGTGTGAATGAAAGGGAGGATAGAGGAATGGTGAGGATGCAGGGAGTACAGTTGGCAAAGGTCGATGAGTTTAAATACTTGGGATCAACAGTTTAGAGTACTGGCGAGTGTGGAAGAGAGGTGAAGAAGAGAGTACAGGCAGGGTGGAGAAGAGTGTCAGGAGTGATTTTGTGACAGACGAGTACCAGTACGAGTGAAAGGGAAGGTCTACAAGAGAATAGTTAGACCAGCTATGTTATATGGGTTGGAGACTGTGGCATTGACAAAAAGTCAGGAATCAGAGCTGGATGTGGCAGAGATAAATAAGCTAAGATTTGCACTGGGTATGACGAGGGTAGACAGGATTAGGAATAAGTATATTAGAGGGTCAGCCAGAGAGGCAAGATTGTGTTGGTTTGGACATGTGCTGAGGAGGGATGCTGGGTATTATTGGGAAAAGGATGCTAAGGATGAAGCTGCCAGGTAAGAGGAAAAGGAAGGTCTAAGATAAGGTTTGTGGATGTGGTGAGAGAGGACATGCAGGTGGTTGGTGTGACAGAGCAAGATCCAGAGGACAGGAAGAAATGGAAACAGATGATCCGCAGTGGCGACCCCTAATGGGAACAGCCAAAAGAAAAAGAAGATGCTGGTTCTCTACGTATAGTTTAAGGGTGGCAAGTCTGCTCCTAAGGGACTTCGGTACAAAGGCCTTACAGATCTCGCAAGTGGTATAATCGTGGTCTGGGCCTAGACAGAACAAACTGAAGTCATGTGAGTCTTTATGTGGAATTTGCCTTCCACACTGACACTTGCCCTTTCTACCTGACATTAACCCACAACACAACAGCAAGAAAGTAACAAAAACCCCATATGGGGTACTTATCTGAACACAGACAAGCACAAGGACACTTTTCCAAGCGAGTGACGACTGGAACTGTCAAACAGGTGGCAGAAAAGTTTTGAGGTAGGTGCGTGCTGACGTCCACTTTATACCCGACGTCCATTTATGATCGATGTATGCTGAGTGAAGCAGGCTACCGCACATACCTTCGCAGTAGCATTTATCTTTTGTAAAACGTCTGGCCGTACAAGTCAACTGGAGACAGACTCACCCATGTAATGGATACTGCAGCATATGAAGAGAAGGACATCAAAAGGGATATTCAAACTGCAGGCAGCACACTGCATGACTCCTCTTGTCACACTGCATGAAAGTGCTGGAGGAGATTAACTGATAAATTAACATGTAGATTAGTGATAAATAAGATGGGAACTGTGCAGTTTGGATTCTGATCAGGATGCAGTTCAAAAATGGACTGTTGTTTGCAGTGAGATAGACAGTAGAGAAAAAGATGAAGATAAGAGTTCAACTGGGCATTCTTAAACTTGGAGAAAGCATACAGTAAGATCCAAAGAAAGCCAATTTGGCCAGTTTTATAATGGTTCAAAATCTTGGAAACCTTGACAGTACAGCTTACATACAGGGACCCAATGACAAAAGTACAAGCAGTGTTCGGATTTGCAGTTGGGGGAGGAGGGGTCTCTCTGGGAATGGGTGTACACCAGAGCTCACCTCTAAGTCCACTCCTGTTCATGCTGGTAAAGGACTACATCAGCAAATAGGTCAGATAGAACTGATCAACAAAGCTGCTGTATGCAGATGTGATGCTAAAAGCGCACACTGAAAAGAAGCACAAAAAATTATGAGAAACTGGAATGCAAAACTGAAGGCACATGGAATAAAACTGAGTACAGACAATGTTGTCATGGCAGTAAATGGGAGAAATTAGAAGCTAAAAAGTGAGATAAAAGGGAAACCAGTGGAACAGGTTAACAGCTTCAAGTATCTGGAGGTGCTGTTGAGGAGAAGGGAAGTCTGAATAAGGAGGTCAAAGTGAGAATCAGAGGAACAGCAATCAACTGGTGCAAAGTATTTCTCAGTGTGTGGGATAGAAGGATACCAAAGACATTGAACACAAAGGTGTAAAAAAAAAGTGGTGCAACCACTGTTTCTGTATGGCACAGAAACCAGTTCAGCGAGAGAGCAGAGCAGCTGAGGAAGTTTGAGGTGATGGAGATAAAGCT
This sequence comes from Protopterus annectens, assembly GCF_019279795.1. Classification (NCBI taxonomy): domain Eukaryota; kingdom Metazoa; phylum Chordata; order Ceratodontiformes; family Protopteridae; genus Protopterus; species Protopterus annectens. The sequence continues at coordinate 447,910,471 of NC_056741.1, read as the reverse complement.
ACTGAGATGAGTACTGGGATGCACACTGTGGGGACAGAGAAGATGACATCAGAGCATAAGCCAAATTAGCCTCAATTACAAAGAAGGTCAAGGAGAATACATTGTGGTGGTTTAGATACGCGTACAGGAATGCAGATGATGATTTGGGAAAGACAGGAAGAAGACAAGGATGTCCAGCCAGGAGAAGACACGAGACAGGCAGGCATGACTGCTGACAATGACAGAAATGTGGTTTTGAATAGAGAGAGAAAAGGCAACAGTTGATGTTACACCCTGATCCCATGTAAAAATGGGAAAAAGAGGGTTGATGATGGCTACATATCTTCAGAGTCCAAAATAAATTTCAGTCTATTACAGCTGCTTTGAGTATTCTACTTGCTTTTACACAGCATTAATGTTTAATTTTGTAAACACGCTCACATCTGCTACTTCCATTGTACATGTACTCAGACATTAACTGCACTTGCGGTACTTCACATCAGCTAACAGACTTCTACAAGCCCACCTCTACCCTGCTCAGCTGTGCACCTTTATTTTATCCAAAGGCAGCCTCAGTAATGTAATTTTTTCAGTAATATTCATTGGGTGTACTTTGACACATCTAAGTACACAAACGTTGAATGGCTGACTAGCGATCCTAAAAGACTGAAAGCCAAAACAACAAAGCACTTACATTTTTTGTAGGGGGCAAGTCCCCTGGAACCACCCCCCCCCCAACTAATTATATACCAACTTCAAGAATGCTCTACAATGGGAAAAGGGCAAATGCCCCAATACCCACTGTGAACAATCTTGCACAGGCTTAACACAAGCAGAAGTGAGCAAATGACTTTAAATCACTTCTGCTGGTGCTAAACATGTTCGACATTATGAAGATTTGATTCTATGGAGTGTTCTCTACTCATTTTATTTTTTTGTCTTCTCTCCTTCAACATGTCCTTAACTCTACTTATTGTCTAACTGCCATTGTCACTTTTACAGTCTAGTTGGTGTTGAACTTAATAGAATGCAAATGTTTCATCTCAAACAGCTTTCTTGCTGCAAAAGTCAATGCTACAAGTATGCATTCATCCTTTCATACCTGGAACTAAAAAATCACAAAGCAGCTAGACAGGACATCAAAGAATCTTGGCTTAAATTAAAGATGTAGCACCAGCATATACTCTACCTAAATATCATGCTTTTCAGAGAGACAGACCCAGAGACACCACTGGTTGTGGTGTCTTTTACCTTTCTAAGGCCATCCCTTACCATCTCATTAAAACCTTGTGTACTGTTCCAGCTTTGAACTAAACTGGTTGATATGTGAATGGCTTCTCACTGGGAACCCTAAAATATACAGTGGTCTAGTTTACACCCTTTCACCCTCTAATGGTGATGAGGTACTCTTCAGTAAATTTAAGAGGAACTCCTGAAACTTCCCAATGAATGAAACACCACTAATGCATGCTTCCTTGTCTGCTAGGTATAAGTATTATCTAAATCTGTATTCACCTCTCATATAGCCTTCAGAAGATGTTATTTGTTGCTGTGTTGTGACACTGCCTCTGCTTTCAGCAGTGGACTCCCTTCTCTTGGTTCTACTTCACTTCCACAGTGGAGACTTTGTTAACAAAACAGTGGAGCTTAAAGTTCTGTAGGCCTACAAAGTTAATCTTTCTCCTTGCTCAGAAAAGTCAGACTCGAGGCTTTAACCCCACAATGTCTGACGCAGGCTTCTGTTCTTGGAATGACAGTGATCTCAGTTTTTGGTATTGGTTTGTTAAGGCAATCATGTCATGATGGCCCCGACAGAAACAAAGGTGTTTTATTTTTTTGCAGACTACAACCTTTTTCTCTAACCAGCAATGGAATCTTTTTGTCTCCTTCTAGGCACTGCCACTGATACATTTGGCCAGTAAAGGAGTTACTGGGTGGCTGTGGCCTGTAATCAGTGTTACAGAAAAAGAAGTTATGTACTCACCATAAAGTACAGTTTTGTACCTACCATAAATGTAGATGTTCGAAGATCCACATTGCTGCAGTCCTAATACCAAAAGTAGGGGTCCGGTCACGCTTGATCTGACGCCAGAGCGCGCCAGAGGCGTAGGGGTATAATGCACGCCCGGCGTCATCCTTTCTTCTCCCCAGATGTGTCAGAAGGCCAAACCAGAAAGGCCACAGCAAAAACAGATTACCTCCCAACAACATGCCCAACAACAATCATCATCTAATGTCTTGCACCAAGTCTAACTACAGCATCTACATTCATTGCTGCAGTCCTTACTTATGGGTAGAATCCCAAAGGAAAGGGAGGATGGTAAAAATCATAAAGCATTAGCTAAAATGCCCTGTAAAATTGCAGTGGCAAATCCAGCCCTAGACTTAGAATAAAGAGGAAGGTGGTAATGTTTAGAAAAGGTATGCACTGAACTCCAAGTAGCTGCCTCCAAAATGTCTTTTGTAGCTATCCCCTTAGTAAGGAGAAGTAGCAGTAGCCCTAGTGGAATGAGGCCTGATTCCAGCAGGAATCTCCTTACCATGATGGGAATAACAGAAAGAAATACAAAACCCAATCCATTTAGAAATAGTTTGTTTTGAAACAGGTTTACCCTGTGAACCCAAAGCAAAAGAAACAAACAATTGCTGAGACTGTCTGAACTCCTTGGTTCTGCTCAAATAATAACGAACTGCCTGTGAATATCCAAAGTATGCAAAATTTTCTCCATTTTGGGGGTTTGCATAAAAGTAGGCAAATGAATAGTTTGATATAAGGCCACACTAGAAACCACCTTAGGCATAAAGGAAGGATAAAGATACCCTATCCTTATGAAAAATCAGGAAAGGCTCCACTGCCATGAGGTAATTCAGAAACCCTTCTTGCAGAGGTAATGGCCAACAAAAAGCACATGACAAAGGTTGTCCAACACAAAATTGAGATCCCAAGCAGGAGTAGTCTTATATTCTTTGCCCCCTCTAAGAAATTGCTTAAACCAAGGATGAGAGAATAAAGGAGGGTCACAATCATAGTGAGCAGAAATGGCTGCAGCATGGACCTTTATTGAGGAGAAAGACAAACCCTTGTCCAATAAGTCAGTAAGATATTGAAGAGCAACACTTAAATCAGGTTTGGAGACATCAAAGTCCTTTCCTTTGCTCCAAAAAAAATCTCCTCCATTTATAACTTTCCTGGTACTAGGCCTCCTGGCCTCCTTGTTGTGGAAGCTGAGACCCTCCAGAGTCTAAAACAGAATATGCCAGGCTGTTAGATGTAGAGACTGAATCTTGACATTGAGGAAGTGACTGTCCTCTTGTGACAAAATCAAAGGCAGAGGCCATGGAGGTTCTCGCACTAAGCTCCTCAGTAGTGGGTACCAGTGCTATCAAAATCATGGTTGGCTTGTCTTGTCTGGCCTTCAAAAGTACCTTGGGAAGAAGAGGCAGAGGTGGAAAGGCATATACATGCAGATTGTTCCAACTGCTGTGTGATGAAACATTTTTGTGCAAAACTTTGGCAACTGGTAATTTAATGGAGAACCGAACAGATCTATGTCTGGAGTTCCCCATAACACTGTCAACTGTTGAAATACATGTGGATCCACTATTTGTCTGCTCAATACATCTGCTAAGGAGTTCTGTGCTCCTGGTAGAAACCTTGCCTGAAGATTGAGGTGTAGATTGAGAGCAGTTTCCCACAGAATCATCGCTTGCCTGCAAAGAGGTTGTTGATGTACCACATGACAGTAGTGTTGTCTGTTTGAATCAACACCTGCCCTGGGTGAAGTAAATCTTTGAAAGCCATCAATGCAAACTGGACTGCTAACATTTCCTTCAAGTTGATATGCAAATGTTGGAGTTTGACAGGCCACGTGTTTTGCACCCATTTTCCATTGAGGTGTGCTCCCCAAGCCTTGTCCGAGGCATCTGTCGTTAGAATCTGACTCCTCTGGCTGGTCACAGAGAGTCTCCCTTGTTAGGTGACATTCCTGAGGCCACAAAAAAACTCCTTTCGAATGCAAGGTATTATCTGAATGACAGTGTCCAGATCTTGGCAGTGCTGTGTCCATACATTTTGAGATACCATTGAAGCTTCCTCATATGCAATTTGGCATTGGGAAGCACCAGAATACAAGATGCCATGAACCCCAAGGCTTGAAGGACTGTCCTTGCAGTCAGCCTGGACCGTAGAGACATTTGATGGAAATAAAGAAAGGCTTCTTTGTTTGTCCGGGTCAAAAGGCCATCTGGGAAGCTGTATTCAGTCTCACACCCAGAAAGCACATGTCCTGAGAGGGTACTAGACTGGACTTTGTTTACAGAATACCCTAGGCATCTTAACACTGCCATCACATACTGTAGATGATGAAGCTTGTGCAATAATCAGGCAATCGTCCAAATAAGGATAAATCTGTATTCCTCTTAGTCTGAAAATGCTATCACTGGAGCCAGAACCTTTGTGAACACTCTGGCGCAGTAGATAAGCCAAAGGGCAATGCAGAGAACTGATAATGTAAATTTCCAGGTACCTCCTGCAACTGGGCCTGATAGGAACATGAAGGTAAGCCTCTTTGAGATCCAGAGTAACCATCCAGTGATCTTTTCCCAACAGAGGTAAAAGTTGTTGTAAAGTCAGCATCTTGAACTTTGGAATATCCAGGTAAGTGTTGAGGATAGATAAATCCAAAATTGGTCTCCACGTGTTCCTTTCTTTGGAACTAGAAACAGGCGATCTAGGCCCACTTCTGACAGAGGAACTGGCTGTATAGCTCCTATTTGAAGAAGTAAAGAAATTTGTCTGCGAGCCTCTATCCTTTGCCGAGGAGGGACATCTGGCATGCCTTTGAAAGGAGGCATGGTATGGAAATAGAACTTGTAACCTCGGTTTATAATGTCCAATACCCATTTGTCCTGGGTGACTAAATGCCAATTTTGCTTGAAAAGAGCCAACTTTCCTCCCAAAGGAGCTGCCAGGCAAGAAGAATCTGGCAGCTGAAATGTAGGTCATTGGGCCTGTTGGACTGGCCCTGCCCTCACCAGCAGATTGAGCAGGCGAACTCCATTGTCTCGGCCTGAAAGTACTCTGAGCTCTGCCCAGATCTACCCCTAGACTGAGAATCAGAAGAAGTAGTAGGCCAATTTCTACTAAACTTTGGAGGTTGTACCTGCAAAAATCTTTAACAGTCTGCATAGACTTAGCCTTGTCTTCCATTTTCTTTAAGACTGACTCCACGGGAGGACCAAACAAAACTTCAGACTGTAAAGGGGCATCCAGAATTCTAGACTTAACATGCTCAGACAAATTCTGATCCTTAGGGCGTGCCTAGGCGTCCTACTTAATAACTGAACCAGTGGCAGCCACCCTAGAAGAAGCCTGTAAAGCATCAAAACCACATTGCAAAGAGTGCTTACCCACCTGTTCAGAAACATGCACTAAATCCTGCAATTTTTTACACTCTGCCCCTCTGCCAAAGCATCCACTTTAGATCTTAGCTGAGAAAGGAGGAAATTCTGATACTTCAACATATGAAACTGGCAGTTCAAAGCTCTCATTGCTAAAGTAGAAGAGGTATAAACCTTCTTACTCCATCTATCCAAAGCTCTAGCTTCCAACAGGGCTCTAACACCCTTAGGCCCCTGACTAATAGTTTCTGACTCTTATACAGATATTTATGAGCCTCTGGCACCCTGTAATACCTGTCCGGTTTAACTGGAGCAGGAGGCACAGAATCTGGATTAAGGGAAGCTTCCGAAAAAACATCTGAAACAACATCCAAAACCGGAGGTAGAGCTAAGGGTCTATGCTGTGGTAAAAACAGGAACTCCCTAAGTCTCTTCCGTGAATCAGAGTAATCCTGTCCCTCCCACTGAAAATGCTCCCTCATGGAATGCAGAGTTTCTGAAAATGAAAAATCCTCTGGAGGAGAAGCAGAAGGAGTGGAATCCTCTGCATCAGAATCAGAATAAGGAGGGAAAACTTGAATGTCTTCAGCAGAAGACTCTGAATCATCTGAGGCCTGCTCCAAACTTTCCAACTCTGGCTCCATCCTGGGCCTTTTATCAGGAGGGGGCATAGAACCTCTAATTAAAGTAATCAAATCCTCTGCCATTTTAAGCATGTGCTTTTTAGGCACAGACCCTGAAGAACCAGAACTGACACCAGAGGAAGGCAAGACAGACCTGCCCTTAAAAGGAGCCTTAGAAACAGTAGCAGAAGGCCTAACCACCTTAGGCATAGAAGGGAGAATAGTAACCTGAGAGGCCCCTTCAGCCTGACCTGCCTCCTGAGAGGCCACATCCTGGGACTCAACAGAAACTTCAGCCGGATCCACCTGTTCAGCTGAATCATCCTGCCTAGGCTTTAAAGATTTGTCCAACATCCAATATTATAATTACACCTCTTGCCAAAGACTAACCTAGCGCAATCTAACCTTCATTTTATAGTCGCTTATTAAACTCCCAAACAAAGAATACAAGGTAACTGAGGCAAGAAAAAACTTGGTATCGGTCTGAAACCCGAAAAATTTCAGAACGCTGCTTCTGCATCGGACCATGCGGCAAAAAAGACTGAGGATATGACGTCGGTCATGCGCCTTTATACCCTGATGCTTGACGTCAGATCTAGGCGTCCATGACCGAGGACAGCGGACTACCCATAAGTAAGGACTGCAGCAATGTGAGATGAAGAACATCATTCCATCTGTGTTGTCCAGTTACATTGTACCTCAACTGATGGGTTCAGATCCGATTCGGCCGTTGCTAAAGCTCGTGGCAACTAAAAACATTCTCAATCTTTTCCCTTACCCACAATGCACCAACTCCAATTACCTCAGATCTTGTTTGCTGCCTTAGTAGAAAGTAAAAGATGGAAATTATCATGGAGAAGCTATACCTGGAGCTTATGTAAAACATAAGGACATATAGGTCCGCTAAACACTCATTCTTCCAGAAGCTTTAAGGATTGGAGTTGGTGGGAGGGGACCTGAGGAAGAATGAAAATGGTATAAATACAAGAACTGTTACCTCCAAACTGGAAAAACAAAAATACTCCTCAAAAAAAAAAAAAAAACACAGAGCACTGCTGTAGCTGCAAAGTCTTCTTTATTAACACATTCTGGTACCTCGGCCCCACCGGCCTTCAATGGAATAAATACATATAAATCAGGCAGCTTTTTATAGTCCATCACCATACTCAATTCAACCAATAAATTAATTAATCAATTAGTAAACATTAATTAACTTTGCTTAAATACACTTCATTATAAAACAGAGATGTGCCCCCCCCCCACATACACAGCATACACTCGCACTTCATCAATAACAAAGTAGCAAAAGTGAACTATAAACCATGTTAATTCATAAAATATATATACACATCTTACACGGTGCATTACCAAAATTCCTATAATAAATTAATTTATTACATAATTTCATCAATTTATTTACATTAAACACTGATAAAGACATACACAATTCATAAAAAAAAAAAAAGATAAATTGCAACCTCCCTAAGCCCTATTATACTGAATAATAACTTGAATATTTTCTTTGGTAAGCATGTCTGTATTATTAGATATGCTGCACTACTTCTCCTTAATACATTTCATTGATCTATGTGTAAAATATTGTGCAATGAAATCCTAGTCATATCCTAAATTACAAATAAATACTAAATACCCCACTCTATTTCTAAATTTAAACCTTTCGGGAACAAAGTGCCAAAATAAACTGTTAATTTTGATTCCAACTGAACTAGTTTCCTTTTGAATTCTCTGCCCCCCCCAAATTTTGTTCATAATATGGCTTTGTCAGTACACTAAAGAAAAAACTATGTGACCTCCATGTGTACTGCAAAAGTGCTGTGCCACTGGACTATCCAGTCTCTTATATCTAACATCCCCTAGATGTTCTAAAATTCTGAATTTAACCTTTCTCTTTGTCTGTCCCACATACCATTTACATGGTGTGTATCCACATCCAATGATGTAGACCACACCACATGAATTACAATTAAACTCATTTTTTACAAAGAATTTCTTCCCATTGATGGTCCATCCATCCACATTTTTTATTTTTTCCACACACTTTGCAACCCCCACATGGAAATACACCCTTCCTTTCCACTACCTCAGTTTTATTTATCATCCTTAACAGTTCTCTCAAATTATTAAACCTCCCATATGAAAAAACAACCTACTACTTCATCACCACAAATAATGGGCCAAAGATCATTAGCCAACTTTCTGAGTGCCCCAGACATAGGGGAAAATTTACTAAGAAAAAACGGGGTCAGCTTTCAATTCATGGAAATTATTATTAGCAATTTCCTGCCTTGAACTAACTTTCTATTTGCTCTCTTAAATCCCCTTTTATTTCCCAATTTTTCTAGGGCCTCATTAATACATTCCATGTTGTAACCACGTTTTAATAACTTATCCTTGACCAATGCAAAATCTTTACATCAGAGGTATTAGCTTGTATTCTTTTGAATTCCCCATATGGTAGTGACTTGATCAAATGATCAGGATGAGCACTACTTGCTTCCAAAAAACTTTTCGCTGCAGTTACCTTGTGGAAAGGTTTGTACTGCAACAAGCCATTACCATCAACATAAAATTCAACATCCAGGAATTGCATACATTTCCTACTTACTCTATAGGTAAATTATAAACCAAACGTATTGCAGCCTAACAAATCCATAAACTGATCAAATTCACCAATATCTTCACTACATACAAAAATCAAATCATCAATAAATCTTTTAAACATAACATTGTTTTTTTTAAAAAAAAATCAGTTCCATAAATAAACATTTTCAAAATATGACAAATATGATTGCATACAAAGGGGGAAAGGCAGCCCCCAGTGCAGTCCCTTCCAACTGTAAATAAAAATTTCCTTCAAAAACAAAATAATTATGCATCAAAGCAAACTCTAAAAGTTGACAAATGTATGTAGTTTTGGGTCCTTCTCCCAACATTCTCATAACTGCTTCCAGACCCATTCTGATATTGATAGTGGTGTATAATGAGTTTACATCCACACAGGCAAAGTACAGGTGAGGGTTCCATTGGATTTCCTTAACTTCTTCCAACACATGAGCCGTATTCTTGATGTAAGATTGTATTCTTGGGAGATATGGTTTTTAACTGGGAATCCAGAAAAATCCCCACATTTTGTAAAAACGAACCCACCCCCAAGACAATAGGTCTACCAGAGGGGTTTTCTGGACACTTATGAATTTTTGGAATAACAAAAAACATAGCATCTTTGGGAAATTTCACATATAATTTTTTAAAATCTCCACCAGAAAAAAAATCCCAGTCTCTCTCCCCTTTCCAAAAGTTCTAACAAAGAACTACTAAATTATTTTACTGGGTTACGGCTCAATTTTCGATACACCTTAACATCTGTTAACAAATCTAAGCCATGTTACTGTAATCCTTTTTATTCAAAATTACCCAATTCCCTCCCTTATCTGCCTGTGTGAATGCAAACTGATCAGTCACAGCTCTTAGTTGTTTCAAAGCTAACCACTGTGCTTTATCTAAATTCCATGATTTTGACACAGACAAACATCTTTTGTATGCAAATTCCATCTGTTTACATAATACACTTTCAAAAACATTAATAACACGAGTACTCCTTGGGGGCATGAAAGGACTAACATATGGCACTTTGGGTACTGTTAATTTACCATACCCAGTTAAAAAAACTTCATCTATTTTACTTTCATCCTCTGAATCTCCACTTTCCACATCCCAAAAAAACAAAGGGGTTTTCATGCACTGAAATATCTAACAAAGAATTATCCTCAATTTTTATATTTACATCAGTTGATACACACATCACTTTCTAAACAAACATTTTGTTTTTTAGCACCAAAAAACACCCTCAGATTTAGCTTCCTACAGAAAACTTTGATCTCATTTATTATATTCACCAATGAAGGAAAAAATGTAGGCACATATTTCGTGCCTTTGACCAAAACACTTTCCATTGCTCTAGTTAAAACTAAATCCGACAAATTAACAATTTCCAAGTTTTTATTTTTTTACTTGATTCACATTTTCTAACATTGCATCTGAATTAACAAATTGCTTAAACATTAGAGCCAACAGGTTGGCCAAAATTAAAGTTCATCTTCTGCTGTGAAGTGTAGGTGCCATGGTACTCGGGGAGATTCAAGTCTATTAAATGTTTAAAACATACCTCTGACTGTCTCTCACGACAATTTAGTTCTTTCTCCCCTTTCCCTGGAACCTTCTTCCCTTTCTTCTCTCGATTCTGGTCTTCTGTTGAGTTGCTCTCCGCCATAGATAAAACCTCCTCTGAAGCCCTTCTCACATCCTCAAAGGATACACTTTTCCGCCCATTAGATACGAACTCCACAGATGACGTAGACGTCTAACGAGATGAAGGCCCCGAACGTGATCTTCCTCTTTTAAAGCCTCCTGGCTTGAAACGCCCCTGGGCTGTTTGCGTTGCCATGAGAAGATGATACCACTACTGTAGTCAGTGACATCACGTGCTAGTTTACGTTTCTTCCTAGCAACTACCTCAATCTCTATTTTGGCAACGCCTGCCTTGATTTCAAGCAATTTATTTGAAAAACAGGATTCGGAGGTGTCATTAATTAAAGTCTCTTGTAAATCCATTATGTTGTTCCGTAATTTGCTATGAGCACGAGTATTTCTCTTGATAAGGATTTTTAACCAACTTAAAGTACATGCAAGAGAAACAGACTTCCATTCCTCCAAGAGGTCTGTTTCATCCTCTGTAAATTCATAAGCTGAAAGCCTGTCAACTCTCAATCCTCTGGGCATGATATTCATATCAACATATTTTTGTAACAGTTTTATGCCATAATATAATGACACCTCCTTTTTTAACAAATTTTCCAGCTGCTCATACCTCTCATCTGTTCGGTGGTCCCACCCCATAGACCAAGGATCATTTTCCAACAATTTATTGTCTCTCTCCTTCCACATCTCTGTGCATCTGAACTTCTTCACTTCAACTTGTGTTCTGAAAATACCTGGAACAGCAGACGCTCCCTCCAACGACATGGTATAAATATAAAAACTGCTACCTCCAAACTGGACAAACAGGAATACTCCTCAAAAAAACACAGAGCACTGCTGTAGCTGCAAAGTCTTCTTTATTAACACATTCTGGTACCTGATATTGATATTGGTGTATAATGAGTTTACATCCACACAGGCAAAGTACAGGTGAGGGTTCCATTGGATTTCCTTAACTTCTTCCAACACAAGAGCTGTGTTTTTGATGTAAGATTGTATGAATTTATTATAGGATTTTTGGTAATGCAGTGTAAGATGTGTACATATATTTTATGAATTAACATGGTTTATAGTTCACTTTTGCTATTTTGTTATTGATGAAGTGTGAGTATATACTGTGTGGGGGCACATCTCTGTTTTATAATGAAGTGTATTTAAGCAAAGTTAATTAATGTTTACTAATTGATTAATGAATTTATTGGTTGAATTGAGTATGGTGATGGACTATAAAAAGCTGCCTGATTTATATGTATTTATTCCACTGAAGGCCGGTGGGGCCGAGGTACCAGAATGTGTTAATAAAGAAGACTCTGCAGCTACAGCAGTGTTCTATGTGTTTTTTTGAGAAGAATGAAAATGGCCAACACAGATGGAATGTTAAGGTAAGTACATAACCTATTTATATGATGATGTCACTTTTCATTCTGTCCTCAACTGATACAACAGAGTCTCCAGTTACCTAATTTCCAGGGCAGACTCAAGGAAGGATATTCCTGAGCACCACATAACCAAAAGATGCTCTTCCTCTGGAGACCATATCTAATTTGTAATGAGTAATAAAGGTATGGGGGGTAGCCCAAGTATGTGATGCACAAATATCATCAATGGACACTCTGGATTGAAAAATTGAAAAAGTTGCCATGGACCTGGTGGAATGGCCTTGAACAGCTTTTGTTAGAGCAATGCCCAATTTGTTATACATAAAGAAAATGCAGTTTATTATCCATCTAGATAGACTAACTTTGGTAACTGGTTTACCCAATGTTCGTTCTGCATATGAAACAAACAATTGGTCAGAATTTCTGATGTTTTTAGTCTTATGTAAATAAAAATGCAACTATGAACATCTAATACATGTAATACATATTCTCCTTTGTTAGAAAATTTGGGAAAGAATACTGGCAAATTAATATATTGATTTACATTGGATTCTGACACTACCTTTGGAAGAAATGATGGAGGTTCTTAGCACAATGTTTAGCTCTCAGAAATTTTTCTGGCCGAGGTAATGGATACTAAGAAAATGGTCTTCCAAGAAAGATATTTGAGTTCACATGTAGCTGACGGTTCAATGGGAGATTGTGTAAGAGACTGCAGCACAAGATTTAGGTCCCAGAGGGGAGTAGGATCTTTAAAGGGGGGCTTAAGAATAGAGTGCCTTTAAAAAAATGCTTTGCTGAACTTATTGGATGCTATAGAAGAACCACTTATTCCAACATGAAAATTTGAAATTACTGTGAATTGTACTTTTACAGTAGAAGAACTAGCTCTTTCTTCAAAAAGATGCACTAGAAATTCCAAGATATTATGAATGGGGGCTGTGAAAGGTTCAATATTATGTTATTGAGCTCAAAAAACAAATCCCTTATTTGGAGTACAGTTTCCTGGTGGAAGGTTTATGGGAGGATAAAAGCATATGACAGACTGGAAAGAGCATAGGTTGTGTCTGGCTATAAATGGCACTGGAGGAACCAGGCAAACAGCCTGAGATTTACTACGTCTGGATGTATCATGCCTGTTGGGTGACACAGGAGGTCCGCAGCTGGATCTAGAAACCAAGGTGGCTGAATCAGGTGAGGCCAAAGGAAAATAAACCAAATTTGTTGAGGGCAATGAGGATGGCCTTGCTCTTCAACCGTGCAGCTTTCTGAAGAAATTTGGGGATTACTGGAGTGGAAGGATATGTATAAAGGAGACTGGGGGGTCAATCATGAAGTACAGCATCCCCTGGGGATTCCCCCTGTGGGGAGATTAGGGCAAAGTAGCTACTGCATTTGTTGCTCTGCGGGGATGCAAACAGATGACAGCAAGACTGGCCTCACTGTCGAAAGATCGTGTTCCCAATCTTTTTGTTGAGGGACCATTCGTGAGGAAGAAGAATACACCTGCTCAATTTATCTGCTGTCACACTAGACTGCCCTGGAATGTGCACTGCTAAAATAAAGCGGTTCTGAGAGATTGCCCACTGTCACACTCTGAGAGCTTCTTGACACAATGGGTAGGATTTGGTTCCTGCCTGTTTGATGAAGTACCAGACGACAGACATGCTGTCTGACTGTACTGCAAATGTCCCCAAAGGGAGAGCATTCTGAAATGTCTGCAGTGCTAATAGCAGTGCTCTCATCTCTAGAACATTTATATGCAAACTGGTCTCCTCAGACCACCAGGTGCACTGGACTGTTGCCCCCAGATAATGCCCTACCCCAACTGGGAAGCATCCATGGTCACTATGGCTTTGGACTAAGGGGGAATGAATGGATTAACTTGTAGAACCTGGTCTGAATGAATCCACTACTTGAGATCTCTTTTGCAGATGTGAGTGATTGTTATCTTGTAGTAAATAGGCTGATAAAGAATTGACCACTGAGCAGCTAACATCCATTGAAGAATTCTGATATAAGTCCTAGCAAGCGGTACTAATGTTATTGCTGCTGCCATCAGTCCCACAGCCTGAAAGACCAGTTAGGCTGAAATTGAGGTGCTGCAGATTATCTTTTTGACTTGGAATCTTACAGTCTGAACTCTCAGTAATGGAAGGGAAGCAATGATTGTTTTACTAATGAGAATTGCTCCAATAAACTCTAAACTGTGAGTTGGTTGCAGATGAAATTTGTCTTAGTTTATGGTTATCCCCAGAAGAGAGTAAGTCTGGAGAACCTGGTCTCTTGCACATACGAGTTGATGCCTGGTTAAAGCAGTAATGAGCCAGTTGTCCAGATATGGAAACACCCAGAATCCTTGCAGTCTCAGGTGAGCTACAACTACTGCCATGCACTTGGTAAACACCATGGGGGCTGTGGCGATTCAAAAGGGCAGTATTCTGAACTGAAAATGACTGGCTCCCAGAAGGACGCGCAAGTACCCTCTGTATCATCTGTTCATCTTTACATGATAATACGTGTCCTGAAGGTCTACAGAGTACATCCAGTCATCCATGCCCAGAAAGGAAGAATGGACTGAACCACGACCATCCAAAACCTGGTTCTTCGAGCTGTCTTGTTTAGTTTGGAGAGATCCACAATCAGTCTCCAGTCCCCTGTTTTCTTTGGCACCAAAAAGAACCCTGAGCAAGTTCCGGATTCTAACTAGTCTGGCAGGACCTCTTGGTTGACTCTCTTTTTCTATCAGCTTTTGTATTTGAATTGCTGCTTGCTCCCTCTGACTGGGTGGAACTTTGTTTTTTTTTTCTTGAGATAGCGGGTGAAAAGGAAAAAGGGTATTATATAGTCTCTGGAAATAATCCTCTGCATCCAAGTTTCTTTTGTCATACCTAGCCAGACTCTCTGGTGCAGGGATAACCATCCCCAGACTCTCTCCACAGATGGACAATCGGGCCTCCTTTCAAGAATACTAGTAGGGTTTGTCAAAGAATGATTCTCTGGAACCCTGGTTCTGCAGGCAACCTCTGCCATGGGGGCATCTTTGTCCATTACAGTTCCCTCCTCTGCCTCTGGGGGAACTTCCTCCATGTGTGCCTTCAAAAGGACCCCGAGACTTCTTCAACCACATTTTTCAACCACCTCATTGATTCCTGGAAAAGGTTAGTTGAGGACCTGAAAAATGCACGCCCCCAAGGCAGACAGGGTCTTTCCTTATTTTTCACACCCGGACAGTGTTTCTTTTACTTTCAGGCTGAATAAAGACGTTCTGTTAAAAGGAGCAGTGATAAAAGAAGACTTGAAAGGCTCTGCAAGCACATCCAGGTGTGTCTCTCCTTATGGAAACACCTGAACTCACTGCCTTTGAGGTTCCCTCTACTATGTGTGAGATCAACCTCATTAATAAATTGGATATGGACTGTAGGGTCATCAACTGGAAGTAACAGATGCCTGAACTTCATCTGAAACTGCACCCAAGAGGGTATTTGATAACTTCTTAATCAAATACCTCTGTAGCCTAGTTAAATGTGCCAAATAGTTTAGAGACCTCAAAATGAAGGTAACTGAAGCACAGACAGACTTCCCAAATCTGTCCATCACCTGCAACTAACTCCCTGCTGGGGGGAGGGGACAGTGGAACTTTCCTCAGCTAGTTACTTCTTCGTAGCCCCTGCAGTGACCATGGCATCAACAGGAACTCCTCTCCCCAAAACTGCCTATCTGCAGGTGGTGCCATCATTCTATCTGGTTTGCCTGCTGTGAGATGAAGTCAATGAGCTCACTGGTGGGTGGAGTCACCCAGGAGGCAAAGCTTCCAGAAAAGATTCCTCAAAAGTAGGGTTGCTGAACATCGAACTAACTCTCTGTTTAAGGATTTCTAGGCTGTCTCCAAAGGAGACCTCTTCAGGAGGTGATCATGGGGACCCTTCGCCTTCATTAAAATTTGAGTCTTAAGTGAGTGACTCCTCTGGGAAGTTTAAGTGTTTCCTCTTACACGTCCTCTTTTTAAGGACCTCCTCAGTGGGGTGCTCTGGGGAGGTATCAGAAAGTACAGTTGTGTACACTTAGCATAAATGTAGATGTTAAGAGTGTATTCACTGTTGCAGTCATCACACTTGGGTTATCTGCCTGCAAGTAGCCCTCAGTCGGCCCGAATAACAGAGTCTTGAGATTTCTGCGCCGGATGCTGTTGCCTCTTCCATGACGCCAAGTCGTCAGGGGTATAAAACATGCAGCCGATGCCATTACATCAGTTTTTCCTTGCCTCAGATGTCAGGAGCCCCCAAAACAGAAAGCTATTACATAGTGTAATAAAGAGGATAGGTAGAAAGGACAGAGAAAGCCAGGGAGCTGGAAGGAGGGGAAACCAGGACTGCATCAGCGAATACACTCGAGCATCTACATTTATTTTAAGTGTACACAACTGTGCTATGATCTTCGTGTTTCACTGTTGCAATCATCACACTTGGGTTGATTCCCAAAGCTGAGGAAGGGTGGAGGCAGTCAAGAAGTGTTGGGGCTGGCTAGCAGGCCTTGTAAGACTGCTGTAGCAAATCCAGCTCTGGATTTAGAAAAAAATATGCAAGTGGTAATGCTTGATGAAGGTGTGTACACAACCCCAGTTTGCAGCTTCCAGGATGTCCCTTGTAGGGACTCCCCTGAGAAATGCTGTACATGTTGAAGTAGCTCCAGTGGAATGAGTTCTGATCCCCTGAGGGGTAGGTTTTCCATAGTGCTTGTAGCAGAAATGGATGCAGTGTGCTATCCATTTGGAAATGGTTTGCTTCGAAGTGGCCTTGCCCTCTGCCCCTGTAGCAAAGCTGACTGGTCAGATTTTCTGAAAGGCTTAGTCCTGTCAAGGTAGAACCTGAGCTGTCTGTGCACATCCAAGGAGTGCAGGATCCTTTCCCCTTTATTCTGAGGATTAGGGAAAAAGGTTGGCAAATGGATGGATTGGTTTAAAGCCACACTGGATACCACCTTGGGCATAAAGGATGGGTTTAGTCCTGAGGGACCCTGTCAGCATGGAAAATAATGAAGGGCTCCACCGCCATTAGTGCCTGTAACTCAGACACACTTCTTGCTAAAGTAATAGCTAGAAGTAAGGCTATTTTCCAAGAGAGGAATTTTAACTCTGCTGAAGCAGCAGGTTCAAAAGGGGGAAGTGTGAGCTTCTCCAGTACAAAGTTAAGGTCCCAGGCCAGGGTGGGAGCTCTCTTAGGGCGCCTTAAATTGTTAGCTCCTCTCAGGAACTGTTTGATGAGAGGGTGAGAAAAGAGCGGTGGCTCAGTATTATAAACAGCTGAGATGGCAGAGGCATGAATCTTAATGGATGAAAAGGATAGGCCTCTGTGGAGCAGCTGTTCTAGGTAATCAAGGATTTGAGGTAAGGTGGGCACAGCTGTCTCCTTTCCTTGAGACTGACTCCAAGAACAATATCTTTTCCACTTTTCGACATAGGATTTCCTAGTACTAGGCCTTCTGGCATCAAGGATGACGTCCAGCACCTGTTTGCTGAGGGATGCTGGTGGTGTATTCAGGGGATAAGCCAGGCTGCAAGGTTTAGGATTTGCAGCTGTGGATGCAAAATCTGTCCCTCCTGCGGAGACAGCAGGGAAGGTGCCTGATGTAGGTGCCAACGTGGCACTGCTGTCAGACTGAGTAGAAGTAGGTACCAGTGCTGGCGTGGCCAGTCTGGTGCAATAAGAATTGCCCTTGGCCTGTCCTGTTTGATCTTGAGTAGTACTTTTGAGAGGAGGGGCAGAGGAGGAAAGGCATAAATTGAGAGGTTTTCCCATGTAAAGGATAGGGCATCCACCTTCCAGGCTCTGCTCTGAGGGTTCCTGGTGCAAAATTAGCTCAATTGGTGGTTTTGGGGGGAGGCAAAAAGGTCCTCCTCTGGTGTTCCCCACCCACTGGGTTAGACGTTTGAATGAGTTGGGTTCCAGTTTCCACTCGTGAGGGTCCAGTAGATTTCTGCTCAAGTTGTCTCCCAGTGAATTCTGCCTGCCTGGCAGGAATTGAGCTTCTAGGTGCACTTGGTTGCTCAAGGCTGTGTTCCACAGGGCCATGGCTAACCTGCAGAGTGGGTTAGAATGAGTTCCCCCCTGCTTGTTTATGTACCATATAACTGTGGTGTTGTCTGTCTTTATCAGGAGCTGTCCTGGATGGATAAGGTATTTGAAGGCTGTCAGAGCATTCTGTACAGCTAGCATCTCTTTTTGATTGATATGCAGGGGAATTTCTTCTGGGCTCCATTTGCCTTGAATGCATTTGCCTGCCATGTGAGCCCCCATGCATAGTCTGATGCATCTGTTGTCAGGGTTTGGGCGGCGAGGGTTGAGTGAAAGGAAGTCCCTTGTTGTGGTTGCATGACTCTGCCCACCAAAGAAACTCTGCCCTTAGACAAGGTATGATAGGAATCACAGTTTCCAGGTCCTGAAAATGTTGACACCAGAGACTTTTTTTAAGTATCACTGAAGTTTCCTCATATGCAGTCTTGCATATGGAATTAGCAGAATGCATGAGGTCATGAACCCTAGGGCTTGCAGTAGTTTCCTTGCAGATAGCTGGGTTTTGGTGGTCGTTAGTTTGAAATAGTTTGTCAAATGGACCTGCTTTTCTGGAGTGAGGAATGCCATCTGGGAAGTTGTGTTCAAGCTTGCTCCCAGGAATACAATTTGTTGGCTGGGCACCAGTTGTGACTTCTTTTCACTGATGGTGTATCCCAGTGAAGTTAGAAGTCTTTTTACAAATGCCAGGTGCTGAAGTAGCAATTCCTGACTGTCCGCCTGAATCAGGCAATCATCCAAGTATGGGTAAATTTGAATATTTCTCTGCCTGCAGTATGCAATGGCTGGAGCCAGGCACTTAGTGAACACTCTGGGAGCAGTAGATAAGCCAAAGGGAAGTGCAGAGAACTGACAGTGCATAGAGCCTGCCCTGAAATGTAGATATTTCCTGCAAGACTCCCTTATGGGGATGTGCACATAAGCTTTTTTTTTAAGTCTAGGGTGACTAACCAGGCATCCTTGGCTAGCATAGAAAAAAGCTGTTGCAGTGTAAGCATTTTGAATTTTGGGACCACCAGAAAGGTGTTGAGAATTGATAGATCCAGGATAGGGCGCCAAGAGCTCTCTTTTCTGGGCACCAGGAACAGTCTGGAATAGAAACCCTGTCCCCTTTGTTCTACTGGAGCAGGTTGAATAGCCTTGATATGGAGAAGGGAAAATACTTGCTTTTGAGCCTCTGCCCACTGGTTTGGAGGAAGGTCTGGCAACCCGCTTGGGGTTGGCAGTGAGTGGAAGTAGAATTTGTATCCCTGGGATACAATGTTTAGAATTCATCAGTCCTAAGTAATGGACATCCAGTTTTTAGCATGAAGGGTGAGTTTTTCTCCTAGGGGTGCAAGTACTTGGGCATGGCTAGGAAGGATAATTGGAAAGTCATTGCAAACTTTTTCCATAAGGGGGTGGCTTACCACTCCCTGTTTTTGAGGTGGGAACACTCCATTGTTTAGATCTCTGCATACCCTGAGACTGTAGTCTTTGGTGGTCTGTTCCCCCTTGGTTTGGACTGAAAAGGCCTGGGAGGGACTTGAAAGGACCTGGTTTATTTGAAGGCCAATGCCTACTGAATCTAAATTGCTACACCTGCAAGAAATCTTTGACAGTTTGCATAGATTTAGCTTTTTCTTCTAACTTTTTAAGAACAACTTCTGCTTTTGTGCCAAACAAATGATCCTGACTGAATGGAGCATCTAGTAGTTTTGCTTTGACATGGTCTGGCAAGACTTGTTCCTTCAGCCAAGCATGCCTTCTCAGTACAGACCCAGTGACAGCAGCCCTGCAAGATGCTTCTAAGGCATCAAACCCACACTGCAAAGTAAGTTTACTAACTTGGTTTGCAGAATGCATTAACTCTTGTAAATCTTTATTTTCTGCACAATCTGGAAGTATCACCATTTTTTAATTAGTTCCATAATATGCTGCTGGTACTTCAACATGTGAAACTGGCAATTCAAAGCCCTGATGGCAAGAGTTGCAGAGGTATGTATATACCTTCTTACCCCATCTGTCTAAAGCTCTAGAATCAGAGACAGGGTGTCTGAAGGGGTAGGGTTTTTGGCTGTAGTAGCCTTAATGCCTTCAGGTCTCTGTGAAATGGTCTCTGGATCCGCAGCAGGATTCTTAAAGAGAAATTTGAGAGAGTCAGGTACTCTGTAGTACCGGTCAGGTTTTCTAGGAGCTGGTGGTAAAGTGTCAGGAGTAAAACCGGATTCCATGAAGACATCATCTACAAATCCAGGACAGGGGATATAGCTAGAGGCCTGTGCTGATGCAAATCTAAAAATTCCTTGAGTCTCTTTTTGGATTGAGGATAGTCCTGGCATTCCCAGCGGAAATGCTCGCTTAAGGTATGCAAGGTTTCACCAAAAGAAAATCCTCTGGAGGGGAGGCAGAGGGAATGGATTCCTCTGCATCTGAATCCTCACAGGTAGATAAGGGTATGTCCTGGTAATCAGAAGTCAGAGTCATCAGACTCTTAGTCTGTAGAATCAGAAGGAAATTCAATTCTTTGTCTTTTAGCAGGGGAAGGCTGGCTTCCCCTAATTAGAGTAATAAGGTCTTCAGCCATTCTAAGCATTTGTTTATGTGGCATGGGAGCTTGAGCATGCGCTTTGAACATCAGTTTTCTAGGCGTAGTGTGAACTCTGGGCCTGAGAAACTCGGTAGTTTTAGTTAAAAATAAAGTTGTCAGTTTAATACGAATATCGTTAGGTCAGAATACACCCTCAGAAGCCGGTGCCTGCACAGCGGCGCCAGACTCATCCAAGATAGAGACATCCGCAGGTTCCACAGTCGAAGAAGCATCTCGCGGCATACCGGACTCCGAATGGGTCTCAGTAAAGGCCTGTGAATTTGTAGAAGCGGGTATCAGGGGCTGCGAAGGCACCTCACTGAGTAAAGGCGGACTAGCGACTAACTTAACGGATGTATCATCGGCAGTTTTGGACCTATACGGTCTGTCTCTGTCTTTATCCTTACGTTTTTTTTTTTTCAGGAGATTGGTAGTCAGATGGCTTATCGAAGCCATTTCGGAATATGGAGAATGAGAGCTAAAGAATTTAGCAACAAAGATAGCCAGATGATGAATGGTTCAGGCGTTAAGGCACAAAACTGACAACGAGGGACGTCATGGTCTGGGCCTAAACAGGTGACACAGTAAGAATGAAAATCTCTGTGCGGTACTTGCTATCCACAGGCAAGACAATTGTTAACTTTTTCTGACATAGCTTTAGAAGACTTCACGTCTGAAACTCGAAAAACGAAAATTTCAGGAAGTGGCCGACCAGCACTTGTGAACTGCTTCTGCTTCGGGCTCCTTCACTGCAAGCAAGACTGACGTAATGGTGTCTGCTGCATGTTTTATAGCCCTGACGAGCTGACGTCATGGAAGAAGCGACAGTATTCGACGTAGGAATCCCAAGACTCTGGTATTCGGGCCAACTGAGGGCTACTTGCAGGCAGATAACCCAAGTGTGATGACTGCAACAGTGAAACACGAAGAACACCAGGAGATTACAATTCCCAGTTCTGATACTGGCTGGCCCTGTGGAAGGAGATGGTAAAGCTTTGAGTGCTGAGATATCATGGTAGAAGACCTGGGATCTGAGGGGGATGGATCCATCAGAATTGTTGAGGCAGAAAATACTTTCATCGCAGCCTTGAAGGCACAGCAGCTTGGAGAGAGACAGAGGATGTTGGATCACAGAAGACAAGTTTCTCAGTCGTAGGCCTCCTCCAAAATATTTGCAGTCAAATGCGACAACTTGGATCCGAAAGCAGACTATGGCTTCTGGAGCTCTCTGGATCCAATGGGACCAGAGCCCTCAGAGATCATCTCAGATCCAAGAAAAAAAGTTATCCTCTGATCTGGGCCAAACAGATCCAGACTTGAATCCAAAAACTCTGAAGCTACAGGAGTTAGAGGAGGAATCTGTAAAGGGTGAGTAGTAGATGTACAGATTACCCTGATCCAGAGGGGTAGGAGCCGAAGGAACAATAATCTGGCTCTGTACCAACAGAATGTTCTTCACCAGTCTCTCCACATCATATTTTGTAAGGCTTCTGGAAGAACTAGTGGAGTATACAGATGGAGACCTGTTTTTTTCTAAGAATGGAGAAGGTACAATGTCAGGAACCAGCTCCAGTGATGGAGAGTACCTTGTTCTTGGTAGTAATTTGGCAGTCTGACAGTCAGGTTTGGATTGCATTGGATCCGACAAAGTTGGATCTGAGAGCTTTGACTTCACTGGATCCGATAATTTTTCCTTCGCAAGATCTTGAATTTTTGCCTTTTTTGGACCCAGGGTTGAGACCAGGTCCTTATGAGAGCTCTTGTTTGAGAAGTCTGAAGATGAGGAGGAGCAAGATGTCTACAGAGAAGTGGATTTTGTAGTTTTTATTTTAGAGGAAGAACCCTCCGATATAGCCTCCCCAAATGAAGGAAGATAACCTTTCAGTATTATCTTATTCTTGCATTCTACTTACGTGTGAGGATTAAAGCTATGACATATTGAGCAATCCTCTTGTAAATGGAGAGCACCTAAACAACAGACAGTGTGTGGGTATCAGAAAGTGGCAGCTTGTGCCCACACTTCGTACATTTTTTTAAAGCCTGCCGGTTTATCCACCATCGCCAATCAAATTAACTTAACAATATATCAAAACAGTGAAGAAAAATTTCCCTATCCAAAAACACACAAGAGAAAAAAGGGGAAAAGAGATGGAAATACCAACAATTGTAAATAAGCTATGACAGTGTTGCAGAGGGGAGGAAGATAATAACAATAGTATCTAAGAGGTACAAAAAAATCGTATGATAGAAGAAAATGTTAGAAATTGCAGGAAACAGGAAGTTTATAAACGAGGTAAGGAATAGTAATTTAAGTAAGTAACTGAAAAAAATATATAACAATTGGCAGAAGAATGCTAAGGAGGGATGGAAGACCATGTCTTTTGCTTGAAGAGGCAAACGAGATCAGAGGTAATTGGGGTTGGTGTATTGTGGGTAAGGGAGAAGCTAGAGAGTTTTTTGGCTGCCATAAGCTCTAACAATAGCAGAGTCAGATCTTAGGGATGGGATCTGAAACCATCAGTTGAGGAAGAATGAAAACTGACATCATCACATCAACCATTATCTACATCAGACCCTAGCAGCTCTGGGGAGGGGGGGCATGTGAGAGAGGAAGAAAGGAAAAGGCATTACCAGGTCTAATTACATAATAATGTACAGGCATCTTATAAGGCCTTAGTCCAGCATGGTGGAACATTTGAAAGAAGGGGTCTCTGTGAAGACTGGTTGAGAAGGGTGAAGGCTGCCAGCCTAGTCAAATAGAATTCGATACATAATTCTGGCATTTGTAAATATAAATGTAAAATACAGGACTTGTGTCTTAAATGTAAAGAAATGCTCTTTCAGCAATGTGGCCACATTGCCATCTGATGTAAGGATAACTAAGTCAAGCATTTCTTATTGGTCCTTTGAAATTAAAATTACTTTATGTCTGTTCCTTTAAATTTGGAGTCGATGAGTCTGGAGTAAGCATCCTGCCTATTGTTTTAAGGCTAAAGTTAATGACCAGAATTTACATATGAAATGTCCTTTATTGCTCTAAGTGTAAAAGAATGTAAAGGCAGTTTCTGTCAGCCTGGGAACCAGGAAAGTGTAAACAAATGATGTAATGTTTTATCAGAACTGCAGTTTCAATTTAAAAAGTGAGAACCAGAGATTATTAAGCATTTTGATCTTGGATATCTAACTCATCAGCACTATGCCTGTTGTCTTAAGTTATGTTAGAAGTATGTTTTCTTGTAGTAATAGCTAGGATATTAGAAGAAAGTTAGACTGTTTTTCTGTTATGTCAGAATTGTACTGCTGTTGATTTTAAGTTTCTCTGTGATCTCTGAACTCTTGAATGGCACTGTGGTGTAGTAGTATTGTCTTGTGCTTTTAGCATTTACTATTAACTATTTTTAAAACATCTTAACTGTGGCTGGTTTATGTAGAGATAAGTTAATCTCTAGAGTACATTGCATATTTATAGAGTTTACTGTCTAAGCCACTCCTATAACTTTAGCCCTGGGCTATACTACCAATTGGATAATAATATTGCACAGTAATAATTGGACACCCTTTTAAGGGTCTTTGGGTAGCTGATAATTATTAGCTGGTGGTGGCAGTAATTACTACTATATAGTCTGGGTAAAGGGGCACAGCTGGAGAATCTGTGTCAGCCTTTCCCAGGAGTGTCTGTGAAGTTGTATAAATACTTATCTCAAAGTGTGTGTGTGTGTGTGTGTGTGTGTGTGTGTGTGTGTGTGTGTGTGTGTGTGTGTGTGTGTGTCAGCTACTTGGGCAGGGACACGAAGCACTGGTTGGACAGAGAGGGTACTGGAGGTTAGCTTGCCAGCTAAGCTGAGATCTGGACCCTACAGCTGTGCCAGTGGGGAGTCTTATTCTGGATCTGGGAAGCAACCAGCCCCAGACTGACTGTGATCTCTGTGTGCACTTAAGGGAAATTGTACTTAACTGTATTTGTTATCCTTTCCTTTTATATGAGATGCCCTCTCTGGTGTCAGTGGTGAGGATGAGGCTCCTTGATTGCTGGGACAGGGCGCGGGTGTCGCATGTGGTTTGCAGTGGTAGGATCCACGTTACATTTGTGGTTGCGGTGGATATCCACATCACATATTAATTAGTTGGCAAATACTAATTGGCTTGTAGTGGTGTGGGTAGAGTGAATCTTGTAGCTTATGTACAGTAATCTCTGAAGGTGTTTTGTACTCTAAAACAGCCACGCAGTGAATACTCAGAGTTCCAATCACAATTGTTTTATTTCTTTTGTTAGCTTAGTCAGGGTAAGCAGGCAGCATGTCAGCAGAGGAGTATGGAAAGATGACAAGGAGCCAGCTGGTAGAGATATGCCAGGCCAGGGGACTGGTCCATGGAAACCTGACTAAGGCAGACCTGACTGCAGCCTTGGTTACAGCTGCATCAGAAAACAGCATCCAGGAGGACAATCAGACTGGCAGTGGAGATACAATATCCTCGGAGACTAGAGAGCTCAACCTTTCTGCGAAGGACAATCAGACTGGCAGTGGAGAAACAATATCCTCGGAGAATGGACAGCTCAACCTTTCTGCAGTGGACTTAAAAATCCAGCTGGAGCTAAATAGACTTCAGTTGGAGGCCAGGCGTTTGGAGATAGAAGCCGAAGAAAAGGAGCGTCAGAGGAGGCATGAAAGGGAAATGCTAACTCTTCGCCAGAGTCATGGAGGTAATGGGGAAGGGAGTAACTGGACCCCAGAAGCACAACAGGTCAGTAAATTTCTTCCGCAATTTAAAGAGAGGGATAATTTTGATAGTTTCATTCATATGTTTGAGAGGGTATGCAAACAGTATAGTGTTGACCAAAGGCTCTGTGTACGGTTCCTGGCTCCATTAACTCCATGGGAAAGCTGTAAATTTTTTATCAAAAATGCCTGACTCTGTCTGTTTTGATTATACTGCTGTAAAAATGTCTTTCAGAATGTTTTAAGCTAACACCTGAAAAAATGTTTTGTGAGCATAGATGCAAGGCAGATGAAAATGTATGTGAATATGTTGCTGAACTGAGCACTTATTTTCATAGCTGGGTGAGTGATGTCAGGTCACCACTTTTGAAGGGCTGGCAGAACTTTTGGTGAGGGAACAAGCCCTTAGCACTTTGCCTGAGGACAATGAACTACTTCAGATGAGTTGGGGAAGAAGGGAGACCTATACCTGGCCAGCAGGGCAGCCCTGCACGGGAAGGGGACCCCAGTACTGCTCATGTGTCTAAAGGAACCCATGGTGGGCAGCACAGACTGCCACAACAGAATCTGCCAGTAGCAGGGGAAGCTACTAGTCCAGGTACACGTCCAGGGGTCATGTGGCATACAGGTGTCCACGGAGGCAAGGCTGGGAACAAAAGCTGAGGGAGCCAGTAAGTGGGAAAAAAAATGCCAATAGTAGGTTGTCTTGAGACAACAGGGGTACTAAACTACCATCCTGTAGATGTCCTGAGAGGGAAGGATTTGGATGAGGCAGTACCATGTACTTATGCAGTTACACACGGTCAGGCTAGGAGACAAGCATGTGGGTCTGGTAGCCTGGGAGAGACCTAGACAGACTGCATACTTGCAGCCCAGACTGCTGAGGTGGTTAATTCAGGGAGTGAGCTACACTGTAGCAGTGAGACTGAAGGTGAGCCACAGCTGCTTGTGGGTACTGATGTTCCCTTGGACAGGGTAAATGGCAAAGGTAGAAGTGAGTAGTAGTATCCAGGCTGACAGTGAGGCACCACTGTCATGAGATGCCAGACTTCCTGTGGAAGGGGAGCTGGGAAGGGTTATAAGGAGAGAGTTGAGACAGGCTCAGCTCTCAGACCCTGCATTGCAAGACCTGAGGCAGGTAGCTAGGGAGGCACCTGATTCTCAAGGAAAGGGGGAATATGTATACTGGGACAAAGGGTTACTATACAGAGAGTGGACCCCTGAGGGAGGGCTAGAAGGTGAGAGAGTACAGCAGTTGGTAGTGCCTAGAGCCTACCATCTGGCACTTCCAGCCATAGCCCATGATATTCCCTTGGAAGGTCATATGGGCATAAAACGTACAAAGAGGCGTATTATGCAGAACTTCTATTGGCCTGGAATTTCCAGAGATGTAAAAGGGTACTGCAGGACCTGTGAGCAGTGCCAAAAGGTAGGCAAGGCAAGAGACACTCCTTTGATGCCTTTGCCTGTGATTGAGGAGCCATTTCAGAGGGTAGCTATGGATATTGTGGGTCCTCGGAGTACCGAAGTTCCACAGGGAAAAGGTATATCCTAGTGGTAGTGGATTATGCTACACGATACCCTGAGGCAGTGGCTTTGTCCTCCAGTGAGGCAGAGAAGATGGCAAATGCTATGTTAGAGATTTTCAGCAGGGTAGGTTTCCCAAAACAAATACTGACTGACCGAGGTGCCAATTTTATGTCAGACCTGCTGGCTTGGAAGTCTGTGGAAGTCCTGTGGGGTGAAGCACATGGAAACCACCCCCTACCATCCCCAGACTAATGGTCTTGTTGAGAGGTTAAACTCTATAATCAAGTCCATGCTACGGGCATTTGCAGATCAGTTTAAGAGGGAGTGGGACAATTATTTGCCCCATCTGTTGTTTGCTTACAGAGAAGTTCCCCAGGAATCCACAGGCTTTTCACCCTTTGAATTGCTGTATGGGCATAGGGTGAGGGGGCATCTAGACTTAATTCGAGAAGAGTGGGAAGGTGAGTGTGAGTCTCACAAGGAGTCTGTTGCGGCATATGTGCTAAACCTCAGGACAAGGCTCAGGGAACTCATGGGCTTGGCCCAGGAGAACCTGGCAGAAGCCCAACAACAGAACAAGGTGTGGTATGACAGGAATGCTCGAGCTAGAGAGTATGCTGTGGGGCAGCAGGTAATGGTTCTCATTCTTGTCAGACACAACAAGCTGCAAGCAGCTTGGGAGGTTCCCTACAAGGTGGTAGGAAAGTTAAGTGATGTTAACTACATGGTGGAGCTGCTAGGCAGATGGCAGGGTCACAAATTGTACCATGTTAACATGATGAAACCTTACCATGATAGGGAGGCCCTTGTGCTGAGCATCTGCGATAGGTTGCAAGAGGAGTCTAAGGGAGAGCTGGGGAATGATCTTCTCAGTGAGGCTCTGGCTAACACCCCAGTGGAAGGGGTAGCAATATCCCAGCAGCTATTTCCTACCCAGGTTCGAGAAATCCAAGCAGTTTTCCAGGAATTTGGGGATGTGTTCATTGGGAAACCAGGGTGCACTCACCTGGTGCAGCACCAGCTGGATACAGGACCCCAAAGGCCGATTAGGCAGGCCCCTTATAGGGTGCCTAAGAGAGTCAGACAGACTCTGAGGGAGGAGGTACAGGAGATGTTGGAACTAAGGGTGATTCAAGAGTCCAACAGTCCCTGGGCCTCCCCAGTGGTGCTGGTGCCAAAGAAGGATGGCAGCACCAGGTTCTGTGTGGATTACAGGAAATTAAATAGTCACACAATCTCGGATGCTTACCCCATGCCTAGGACAGATTAGGCCCTAGAGCAGCTGGGTAGGGCTAAGTATCTTACAACCATTGATCTTACCAAGGGTTACTGGCAGGTGCCCTTGACTCCCAGTGCTACAGAGAAGTCAGCCTTTGTGACTCCTTTTGGCTTGTATGAGTTCACAAAGATGCCCCCTTTGGGATGAAGAATGCCCCAGTGACTTTCCAGAGGCTGGTAGATAACATCCTAGCAGGAGCAGGAGGGTTTGCCCTTGCTTACCTAGATGATATTGCCATCTACAGCCATTCCTGGCTAGAGCACCTTCAGCATGTCAGGGAGGTGCTGGGCAGACTACAGAGGGCAAGGTTGACCATTAAGCCGAGCAAATGTCAGTTGGGTATGGCAGAGGTCTCCTACCTGGGACATAGAGTGGGGAGATAAGGCCAGAACCTGCCAAAGTGGAAGCCATTCAGGCATGGCCTGCACCTGTTACCAAAAAGCAGGTGAGGGCATTCTTAGGGACAGCAGGGTACTACAGAAAGTTCATCCCTGGTTATAGTACCATAGCTGCTCCCCTCACAGACCTGACAAGGAAGAACAGGCCAGATAAGGTAGTGTGGACACCAACATGTGAGCAGGCATTCCAGAAGCTTAAAGAAGCTTTGGGAGGACCCCCTGTGTTAGCCAGTCCAGATTACAGCAAATAATTTGTTGTACAGGTGGATGCTTCGAACCATGGGGTGGGGGCTGTACTTAACCAGATTTCTTCAGAGGGGGAAGAGCACCCAGTGGTTTATCTCAGTCGTAGGCTCCAACCCAGGGTGGAATGCTATGCAGCTGTAGAAAAGGAATGTTTAGCCATAGTGTGGGCACTGCAGAAACTTCAGCCTTATCTGTATGGAAGAAAATTCACTGTAATGACAGATCATAACCCTCTAACATGGTTAAACAGAGCCAGCCAGCCAGCAAAATGTCAAGTTGCTAAGATGGAGCCTGGGGTTGCAAGCTTATGATATGTCAGTGCAGGACCGCAGTGGGATTAACAATGCCAATGCAGATGGCCTCTCAAAGACAGGGAATGGGGTGAGGTACACTCAGATAGACCTAACCCTCTCAAGTGGAGCTTATCAAGTTTCACTTGAAAAACTAGATTGAGTTCTCCAAGGGGAGAGATGTGAAGACTGGTAGAGAAGGGTGAAGGCTGCCAGCCTTGTCAAATAGAATTTGATGCATAATTCTGGCATTTGTAAATATAAATGTAAAATACAGGCTTGTGTCTTAAATGTAAAGAAATGCTGTTTCAACAATGTGGCAACATTGCCATCTGCTGTAAGGAAAACTAAGTCAAGCATTTCTTATTGGTCCTTTGAAATTAAAATTACTTTATGTCTGTTCCTTTGAAGTTAGAATTTGGAGTCGATGAGTCTGGAGTAAGCATCCTGCCTATTGTTTTAGTCTAAAGTTAATGACCAGAATTTACATGTGGAATGCCCTTTATTGCTCCAAGTGTAAAAGAAGTTAAAGGCAGTTTCTGTTAGCCTGGGAACCTGGAAAGTGTAAACAAATGATGTAATGTTTTATCAGAACTGCAGTTTCAATTTAAACAGTGAGAATCAGAGATTATTAAGCATTTTGATCTTGGATATCTAATTCATCAGCACTCTGTCTGTTGTACTAAGTAAGTTATGTTAGAAGTATGTTTTCATGCAGTAGTAGCTAGGAAATTAGAAGAAAGTTAGACTAACTGTTTTTCTGTTATGTCAGGACTGTACTACTGCTGATTTATTTTTAAGTTTCTCTTTGATCTCTGAACTCTTGAATGGCACTGTGGTGTAGTAGTATTGTCTTGTGTTTTTAGCATTTATTATTAAATATTTTTAAAACCTCTTAACTATAGCTGGTTTATGTAGAGATAAGTTAATCTCCAGAGTACATTGCATATTTATAGAGTTTACTGTCGAAGCCATTCCTACAGCTTTAGCCCTGGCCTATACTACCAATTCGATAATATTGCACAATAATAATTGGACACCCTTTTAAGGGCCTTTGGGTAGCTGATAATTAATAGCTGGTGGTGGCAGTAATTACTACCGCATAGTCTGGGTAAAGGGACACAACCGGATAATCTGTGTCAGCCTTTCCCAGGAGTGTCTGTGAAGTTGTATAAATACTTATCTCAAAGTGTACGTGTGTGTGTGTGTGTGTGTGTGTGTGTGTGTGTGTGTGTGTGTGTGTGTATCAGCTACTTGGGCAGGGACATGAAGCACTGGTTGGACAGAGAGGGTACTGGAGGTTAGCATGCCAGCTAAGCTGAGATCTGGACCCTATAGCTGTGCCAGTGGGGAGTCTTATTGTGGACCCGGGGAGTAAGGGAGCAACCAGCTCCAGACTGACTGTGATCTCTGTGTGCACTTAAGGGAAATTGTACTTTACTGTGTGTATTTGTTATCCTTTCCTCATATATGAGATGCCCTCTCTGTTGTTAGTGGTGAGGATTGAGGCTCCTTGATTGCTGGGCCAGGGCGTGGACATCACAGTCTCCACCAGTTCTTGGCCCTGGCATACATTTGTATGGAACTGCCTCAGTCAGTTCTTTTATACTTTAATCAGAATAAGTGGCACAACAGACCTGCACATAATAAAGAATTGATGTGGTCTGTGATTTGGCCGGGGTAAGTTAAAAATTAGAATAAACTGCACTGTCTTTTTATGCTTAAATCCCAATCGGCATTACTGAAAAAAATGAAATTCATACACTACCTTAACTCTAGATGAAGTCTACTTATTAGGGAAATTCAAAAATCTGAGTTCATAGTTGTTCAACTTAATCAGACTGAGGCCACGAAAAGGGGGCTTGGTAGTTGTCAATAGCTATACAGAATGCTTGCTTTCCAGACAAGATGATTTGTGGTTTGGTCTTTGAAATGGGTTCTGTTTGAGAGGGATCATACTGTGGGCTTCTCCCTTTGTAGTTCATTTACTTTCTTTATGTACCCCTTTGTCTGCTAGATAAATGTATTAACTGATCTCTATTCACTCCCTTGTATGTATACTTAAGATATTACTTATTGCTGCGTTTTTCCCATTCTCTATATTTTCTTCCCTTCCCCTGTATTAACAATTATACTTTAGTTCCTTAGTATCACGGACAGTGTGCAAACCTATTTCAGGACAATCTCAGGGATCTGAACCTAGAGGCCAGTAGTTACCCTTCACTGAAGATAACAAGTGCAGTTGGACTCTATGGGACTGAACTCATTTGTGATACAACAGGTATCAGAGATAGAACTATGTGGCTGCCTACATTGATCACTTGGGTAAGAAGATATCAGTGTATAAAATTGTTTGTGTAAAGTGTTTTCCTTCCCTGTTATAAGGAGATCTGTTTTGAATTATTATAGTGTACTTTTTATGCACCAAGTGTTAAACTAGATGATAGTGAATGAGGCAGCCAAAAGACATTATCAAAGTACAAATTAAGGTAGGAATAGAATAATGGAGTTGGGCATATATTAATTGCATATCTTTTTTTTTCTTGAGAGAAGTTGAGCATGCATGAGCATTAACAGATAATTCACAAACCCAAGACTGTTACTTGCCGCATACTAGTAATCTATGCCTGAAAGTGGATGGATACCTTAACTTCTTTCTGTATTCTTATACTTCTGGCAATGCATGCTTTTTCTCACTGACCTATTCATTATTCTTCACTGGGTATAGTGTTTAAACCTCCAAAATCTTTATTATATTCACTATGAATGTTAATATTAGTATGATATAGGTGTTCCTTTTATATTATATTATATCCTTTAACTGTTAACATGGGTGTAACTCCTTAGGAAAATAATGAACTCAGTCTTCATGGATCAGTGAATTACCCTGGTATTCAGACAGACAAACATACATTAATAAACTCTGAGATTTCCATACTCTGGGGAAATAATTTCTCCCCTAGAGCAACTTCCACTTAGACTAATTGTACTTGAGAGTCAAAAATGATCATACAGACAGACTATCACCAGATTGTACAAACTCTGTGACTCTGGAAATAAAAATAACTTTGTTTAAAAAATGATTTCCTTCACCTATCCGAAAAGAATGCCAAGAGTTTAGATCCTTCAAAATTACCTATTGTTTTATTTTATAATCTGCCTTCTTTACATAGTTTTAAGTGCTCATTTTCAGAGATTCTTGGTTGGTATTCTGTGTATACTCTCTTCTAAAGATTAAAGGAGAATATAAATATATGTAGGAGATCAAAACCAACATACTGAACTACCATGGTATTACTAGCATACATCAGTTAACAATGACAAAAGATATTAGTGCTCCTGTTTCCTTTAACTTCCACATACGGTTTTCTTACTTCACAGTAGGTTCCTAAGAAAATGTTAGGCTATCTGTAAGACGATAACAAGCCTAGCTAACAAGCAGAAGTTAGAATCAAACCCTGAACTGTGCATCTGTAAGGAAAATACCTTAACCATTATGCAAACCCCCACCCCAGCAAATGTGTTTCAAGTTGCTGTTATGTAACATTAGACTTCTTTGTGCAATCACAGACTACATCTCTGGGCTCATCTTTTGAAAGCTCTGCACTGGAAACAAAACAATCTTCCTTAAACAGGAGAAAATAAAGCCTTTTTCAATGAGTAATCAAGCAAAGGAAGATGCTTCTTTCTATGGCCATCCTACCAATGAAAGTAGTTTTCTGTCTGTGTAATTCAGCCCTCTGCAATTTGGGTGGTAGCATAGGTTTTTTTTTTCCCTCTAACTTGTTGTGCATCATGCCTGGCACTTTAACCTGGCAAGATTGATAATGCACTGGACCAAAGAATTTACCAACATATTTACAGTATTAGGAAAAAGGATGGTAAAAGTACATTGGCAAGCCATGCTGATATTCGTATTGATTTTAAATCCTTTTTAATATTAGACAGAGTGGATTTACCAGATCATGGGGGTGACTATAAAAACACATTTATTTATTGGCATTTGTTGACCGGGAAAGTCCACTGGGCAAAAAACCACTGTCAGTGGATGTCTGGGGGGAAAAGCTCCACAGTTAAAACAATAACAAGCGGCAAACATATTATACATTTGAAATTATAGAATCTGGGGAGAGAGGTTCCACAGTTAAAAAAAGCAATAAAACAAAATATCACTGAAACATAATTGCAAACAAATGTTCTACAAATTAATATGCATGCACAATATCACAAGTAAACTATTAACATAATATAAATATGCAACATAGTAAAGGACAGTCAAAGGAGTAGACTTGAAATCAGAGGTGTTAGAAGGCAAGGATTCTTGGTAAAATAAATTAGGATTAAGGGGGCTTACATTGTTACTATATTACTTACTATACTATATTACTTTACAGTATCGTGGGCTACTTTGTCAGCTTAGGGCCAATGCCGCTACTCCACTGGGGATCTACAGTAAAAGATTGTAGGGCCACAACATTAAATTTCTTTTCACTGAGACCAGAACATCAAAGAACACAACTGCCAGAATGTGACTTGTTAGAAGTTCACCACATCAAATCCCAACAGTTGGCCAACAGCTCAGAAATCTGTACGCAAGTCAGAATGAACACCAATATTTACTACCATCATGTTATACATACCAAAAGTAACATGTAAGCTGTTAACACCTCAGCTGTTGGCCAAATATTGTGATTTGATGAGGTGAGATTCAAACAAGTCAGTTTTCGACTACTGTATTCTTCGATGCTGTGGGATACTTTGGAAATTTTATGAAAATTTGTATAAAGTAGAGAAGCGTGGAAATCAAGAAAGAGCATGAATGGAAATATTTGTGAAAAACTTAAATATGACAAGGTTAGAGGTAGACCAGGCTTAATCACTAACAGTTGTCTTAGGGGATGAGATAAAAATGCTGATGTATAATCAATCTTCAAGAAAGTATGCAGGAATAGATGGCATTCCTGCGGAAGTTTGGAAGTTAGAAGGGAATAAAGTAATAAAGATCTGGAAGATTTTGTTTAACAGTATTTCAAAAGGAGAGGAAGTACCAACTTCATGGAATAAATATGTGGTGGCTGTATTAAAAAAGGACAGTAAAAAAATCATTAGATCCTGCTTCATGTAGACCCATTTCATTTTTAAGCCATGATTATATAAAATGTTAAAGTGTTTATGTCTATACCAGTTAAAGAATGGCAAAGTTGTTGCCAAAACTAACAGATATGGATCAATGTGGTTTTGTGGTGGGGAGGCAAATACCTGACAACATTAACAGAATGATGATCCAGTAGGATGCAAAATGTAAGAAAAATCTACTGTTATTGGTGGGTCTTGAAGCTGGAAAAACATTCAACAGAGTAAGTTGGGATTTTATGAGTAGGGCAATGGATGAATTTGTATTCCCTGATACAATAATAAGGTTAATTAGGAAGATACATGAAGGATCAGAGGCAAGAATTAAAGTGGGAGGGTTTCTCTCTGATAAGCTATGTTTGAATAGAGGAACAAGGCAGGAGTGTCCTCTTTCCCATTTATTATTTGCTTTATATTTAGAGCCATTGGCAAAGAAAATATGGGACTCCAAACTGCAAAAATAAAATTGGTATTGGTGATAAAGAAAAAGTTGGCTTCATTTGCAGATTACATCATTTTGTACTTGACAACTCCAGAAAAGGACATCTCAGTGTTGTGGAACATTTTGAAACAGTTTCAAGACCTTTCTGGACATAAAATGAATGAAGGCAAAACAAAGGCTGCCATCTTAAATTATATATCCCCACATGAATTGGGTCAGAAATGCCCATTATTTGTTGTGACACAATAAGATAAAGTACTTAGGAGTGCGGATTAAAAGGGCTTCTGCTATGGCAGTTAAAGATATGGGAGAAGAGACCGAACAACAGGTAATACAAAAACGGAGAAACTGGAAGCACATGGATACGAAAATGCAAGCAGTGAAAATGTTTTTAGTACCATTAGTTTTACAGGTATAATTTTATCAAAGAGGATAAGGTGTGGATAACAATTATTAAAAGGCTGAAGGAATTTATCTAGGAATGAAAGAGGGCAACAGTTGATTAAGATAAGTTGATCCTTCCAATAGAACAAGGGGGTTTAGGATTACCTGATTTGAAGGGATATGTTTGAGCTACACTGTACAAATTCATATACATAGAACAAACAAAGTCATAATTCAAAATAGAAAGTGGTGATGATGATGAAGCAGGAGGGATTTTAAGAAATGTAGGATTTTGGATGCAAATCCTTAAGGAGAATAACAACTATACAGAATATTATATTCATAAAGTAGCAGAAAGTATTCTAAGAACTAAGTCAACACAGTAATGGAGAAAGAAGATTTTGCCAATACAGCTGACTGCAAGTAAAGTACAGAAAAATAGATAAGAGGGTGCTGGAACTTACTCAAGAAAACTGGCAAAGCAACCAAGGTATTGGGGAAAAAATAATTAGAGAGGGAAAGGTAATAGAGTGGGATAAGGCCAAGATGATGTTTGGACTGCAGGCTACTGACGGACTTTCCTACTAGGGATTGACATGAGATCACATCAGTATAGGCAAAGAGAGAGAGATGGGGGGCTCAAGTGAAAGCACCTCTGGTGGAATTTTTAGTTGAATCTAGAACAGAAGATGCTGTTAAAAGAAAGATAATTAGTAGGGCATATACAACATTGCACAATAACTATAAGAATCAATCAGTGGTGTTAGAGAAGACTGGAAAAGCAATTTAGAAGGGAACAGTGGAAGGACATATGTATTGGCTTCCAAGTGAGCAACAACTTTCAGAAGATTTAGAATCTTTGCTTGGAAGTGTGGGCATATGTATTTTTATGCCCCAAGCAGACTATAAAAATTTTCCTCAGGAAGATAGAAAATGTTCAAGGTGTGACGGTAAAGAAAGAAGTAAATGGGATCATATGTTCTGAGAATGTAATGAACTGTTAGATTTTAAACACTCCCTACAGAGTAGCCTATCAGAAATATTGGGCGAGCAAATGGCTATAACAAAGGGAGTGATTTTTTTGAGCTGGGGCACAGGATGTGAACTGCCTACACATAGTAAGGCCTTAAGTTCAATTTTGTAGGCAGTCAAAAAGCAATTACTAGAAAATGGAAACAAAGTCTAAACCAACTGTATTTGAAGTACTGAATATTCTGAGAGATAAAAACTGGAAGAGGGATCTTTAGAAAAGGAAAGAAGCAAATTAGATAAAAATACATGGAAATGTGGGAAAACTACATGGGGAAGAATACTGAGGAGGAGTGAGGTTTAAGGAAAGGCAAGTTATGTAATGCTGGTCTGATGATATTTACAAAGAAAGAAAAGATATGTAATGTATAATGTATGTAAATGGAAAAATGTTAATATGGTTTGTTTTTTATTGTCAAAGTTATGTTTGCCTATGTCTTATGTGACAATTTAAAAAATGTTTAAAAATCAAGATGTAGATGTTACCTTAGCTTTTCATCTAAAAGCAGGTCCTAAGTACAGTTCATAACTGAAATCCAGATATGTTGCCTACAAAGTTTCCTGAAAACGTCACACTGAGATATAATTCTGTACTGATAAGTATAAATACTGGGCGGCCACGGTGGTGCAGCGGTTAGCATTGCTGCCTCACAGCAAGAGATTCTCCAGTTCGATTCTCGGCTGGGGTGCCTTCTGTGCGGAGTTTGCATGTCCTCCCTGTTGTCGCGTGGGTTTCCTTTGGGTGTTCCGGTTTCCTCCCACATCTCAAAGACATGCTATAGGTGGATTGGACATTCTAAATTGGCCCTAGGTGTGAGTGTGTGTGTGTGTGTGTCTTCTGTGGAAGGTTGGGCGCCAGGCTGGCAACTCGACACTGTAAAACTCCACTTCCAATCATGAGCGGACAGGTGATCCGCTGTGGCGACCCCTAACTGGGAAAAAGACGAAAGAAGAAGACTGATGGGTATAAATATTAGACCTTTAAGTCTGCTATAATGTGTCAGGCTGCCATGCTGCATTACAGTTTGTTTCTGTAAGAACTGGGTACAAGTCTTACTATTTAGAATGGGGACTGTATTACAAGCACATAACATACCTGGACTGAACTGGAATTATACCAGATGTAAAAAAAATGTATTTCAACCAAACATGTCTGTACACACTAGGGCAAAATGTCACAAATTTTTACATTTGAGCTGCATGCAAGTCCTTTAGAGAAGGATGTTAATATTAAATTCAGTTTCTACCAGAGTACTTAAGTATTGATTTATAAATACCTTCTTTTTTTCCCAAATAAAAAAAACATCCAATATGTCATCTTTGGTAAAGGTATGCACATAAGACCAAGTAGCTGCTTCTAGGATGGTTGTAGAGTCTATCTCCTTGTAAAAGACTCCAGATGAGGCCTTTGCTCAAGTAAATGTGCCTTTGCCGGAGAAGGCAAGAATTTACCATGCTGAGTGAAGCAAAAAATAATGGATTTAGAATTCCAGTTAGCAATAGTTTGCTTAGAGATTAGATTCCCTAACATGGCATTTTGAACGGAGACAAATGGTCAGACTTGCAAATATCCTTAGTCATATCCAAGTAGAATCTGAGTTGATTATGCAATTCAAGAAACTGTACAATCACTTCTCCCTTACTGTGCAGGTTATAAAAAGGTAGGAGGATTTATGGCCTGATTAAGACAGGGTCAACTTACTACTTTAGGCATACAGAAGGGACTGGCTCTCAAAGATGCTTTGTCTTTATAAAAAATAAGGAAAGAAGAGGTTGCCATTAGGGCCTGTAGTGTGGAGACTCTTCTAGAAGAGGTAACAGCTACAAGGAAAATGTTTTTCCAAGGACAAAATTTGAGAGAGGCAGAGGATGCTGGTTCAAAAGAAGGGAGGGTGAGTTTTTCCAGAGCAAAGCTGAAGTCTCAAGCAGACCGGACAGCTTTCCTAGGAAGATTTTGGTGGAGTACATCTTTTAGGACCTGATCTACCTCTAGTTTGGACAGAAGGGGAGGCTCCAGATATAACCAAGTATACATTGCCAAAAGGTGTGCCTTGATAGAGGAGTATGCTGGGCTAGATTTCAACAGCTCACACATATAAGCAAGGACCATTGGTGCATTCAGCTGTACGGGGTCCTGTTTATGAGCATCACACCAGCTCTGCAAGGAAAACGGCGTGGGTGCCATTATGGCCTTAAACAAGCCCTGCAAAAAATCCACCCACTCCTTTTCCTTGAATGTCTGAGGAGAGGAAATGAGTGACTCTGGCATTTGTTCTCTAATGAAGATCTGAGGTATGCCTTTGGGTCCTTTGAAAATAACTGAACAGGATTCCTCCTCCTCACCATCATCAGTAGCTTCAGTCACTTCAGCTGTATGAACCTCATACAGCATGCCAGCCTCTGGTGGGTAACGGTAGCGGGCATCTGAGAGGGTGGGTGGCAGGCATACTGCTGGTTCCAGAACCTCTCTGGGTTCATCAGCATGTGACTGGGCAGTCACGATATCAGGCATAGGCCTCTATCTTTTTCTTTTCGACAGGTGGGACATCAGGGGTGGAACGGTCCACCACCTTTGCTTGGGAAAGGCCTTACCTTAATGCACTGGGTTTCCAAATAGAAATGAAGAGATGAAAATCATATTTGTAAGGTCTTAGGAACAAAGGACTGGCAGACTTACAATTCTCATAGTCATGCTCTGTGCCTGAAAAGAAGCAGGGCTAGGAGTGGAGCTCTTTGTAGTGAAATCTGCCTACAGCAATCACACTTTCTCCTCCAAGCTGACACTAACAGAGCAACAATGCAACTGAGGAAAAAAAAAAGCAAGGAAGGCTCTCCAAATGGACACTTATTTGAACAAGTGAAGGCCAATGGTACCAACTGACCATGCACAGAACAGGTTGATGGGTTCGGATTAGCAGCAAGACAGCCTCAGGACTTGGGTCATATGTCTGATGTATGCTGCTATGGAAGGTTTTTGTACCCTAGCCAGACATCAACGTTATTTGGCGAGATAACCCAGCAGTTTGGAATACTGCAACAAGGAAGGACATCATTAGCTTCAGCATGGAGTTCAACAGCCTAAGCAGTTTAGTAGTGCTGACTTGGAGGTTCCGCAGATGGGCCTGGCTATTCCCGATATCTGCAATTTGTAGAGGAAAGTGCCTGTCAGCTCACATCTACAAAAAAAAAGCATGGGATGGGTTGGAGTTACAATCCTGGACATCTTTCCCCACCAGTTAACCAACATTATTCTTGTGCCCTTTATCAAAAGTGAGAGGTGCTTATACTTGATCATGGATTGTCCCCATCACCATTTCAGCCCTGGTTTTGGGCAAGCTAAAAAGAAATAGACTGAATGTCTTACCCTGCTTCTCAGATACTGTAGGACTAGCTGCTGTCTGCTCATGAATTAAGAAACAAAAAACTTATATAGTTCCCCTGTGTCTCAGATATTATGAGGTTAACTTCTCCCTTTTCATAGCAGCAAAACTCAATACTCATCACCCCAGCCCTCACTTTGGTAGTAGCAGATTCATATCTTACCATACACATTTGTTACTGTGAGATTATTTCTTCCCTTTTCACTACCTCAAAATTATTGCAAGATTCTTTCCTACTAGATTTGAACCCTTTGGATTTCATTTGCTTCATCCTGTCAACTTTGCAGTTTTACGCTTTTGTTTTGATACTGAATTTACACCGGTGATCTGTCCTCCCTCTCACCAACCCTGTTTTTGTTTCAGTGTTAGAGGTTATTATAGATCACTGCAGTCCTTACTAGTATGGTTCTCATGATAAAACATTAAATATCCATCCTTCCACCCAATTGCACACTTTCTAAGCCAGACAATGCTTGCTTCACTGATTCATGTATGTCTTGGTGGTATAAAGTGTAGAATGTTTTCCCATTTTCATGGCTTCTGGACTGGAACCTCCCCAGTTAGGCAGGTGGATGGTAGCTTCTTGTCATTAATAACGGTATTCCTTCTCCTCCTCTTTCCCTTTACAGACTGATTTGTGGGTTCCTTGGCCTTGTACTGAAGTTGACTTCACACTTATACTTAAAAGAGAAGGTTGCATATCTTATAGCCTTTCCCCTATCTGGCTTCCTTCTGGCAGAACCTTCCACTTTGTTTACTGTTTTTTTTTTTTTTTTGTGATTTAACCCATGTACCTTATTCTTTTCACATTCCTCCATGTACTCATCAGAGAAGCGTTCTATATTGATGTGTGCCCTGCTCAAGATCTGTATATTTTCATTGGTTTGAGGTTTCTTCAGTTTATTTATGGTTTCTTGCCCTATTACTGTCCTAAATGGATTTAATCTAGACTGCAGCTTTAAGGTCATTCTGAGAGTAATGCTGGTCTGTAAACTTTGTTATCGGTCTGTGATCATAACCAGGAAAAGAAGTGGTACCATAGGCTTTTTCCTGTAATTTATTTTTTTTTTACAAAAAAAAAAAAACAGCCAATGGAGC
Organism: Protopterus annectens; assembly: GCF_019279795.1. Classification (NCBI taxonomy): domain Eukaryota; kingdom Metazoa; phylum Chordata; order Ceratodontiformes; family Protopteridae; genus Protopterus; species Protopterus annectens. Next base: position 447,870,245 of record NC_056741.1, on the reverse strand, counting down.
GTCTAAGCAGAATTTCTTGTGCCAAACAGGAAAGGTGATTGGTTAACTGCAATGACGTTTGAGGTCAGTGCACTTAAAAAGCTTTTCAGCTTTCTGTTCCTTGCTGGAGCATAAAGCTGCAAATGAAAAAGCATGAATTGCTGTCTGCTAGCTGCCTGGAGAAGTACTAAAGTATGAGGCATTTTTGTATCATTACTGCTTTTAAAGGTGGATTTAACATTAGAGCAAAGGGCACCAAAAACGTGACTTGAGCCCCTTTTTTCAGGTTAATCGTTAAGTTTACTTCTTTATTTCTTTATCTGTTGCATTTCCTTCACAAAGTCAAGTGTTATCAATAGTTCAGCATGTAACACTACTCTTTCTTCATTAGATCTTAGACTTTCGTGTGCAGATTCTTCAGGTCATATTGAAGTATTCCAGCGTTTTCTTTTATTTTCTTTTCCATGTTGTCAGCTACTTTCAACAACTTTGCAAAGAGGATGTACAGCTGTTCTTTACTGGGGGGCTCTAAACTTAGCTGTTCTTTTCATATGCAATCATGTTCCTTCATTTTCCTTTTTTTCCCATACAGGCATTGCATGGGTGACTGAATTTCACTTATTTTTTCTCCAACTTTCCTTGGAGTTTCTAGATTAATCAGAAATCACAACATGCACTGTAAAGACTTATTCTAGCAACTTTCTAAGTGCAAATTCTTGAGCTAAGAGATTGAGAGCGGGTTGCCATGTATAGTTCTCACTGCAGCAAGATGAAATAGCTTTTGGGGACATTATGCATTTGTTCATTTATATGATTCACAAGAGGATATCAGAGGTGCATTCAGTCATACAAGTGGCTGTAACAGTTTTGTTTCTGCAGGGTGCATTCTCAACTATCCCCAATCTTGCTTCATATATCTTGGTTTGCTTGTCACAAAATGTGTGGTTTTCTAGCTGTTGTGGACTGTTGTAACAAAATAATGACAGACATGAGTTTCAGACTTTGTATCCTTACAAAATGATTATATATGCAAAACCTGTTATTCTAGCAACTTTCTTTTATTATACAAGAAAATAACGTTCTAACTGTGTTGTCCATTTTCATTTATCCTCAACAAATGAGGGTCTGGAGCCGACTCTGCCATTACTACAGCTTGCACTGGCCAACAACTCAAGCTTTACCCTTACTCAGAATGCTCCTCTCCCAATTACCTCAAATCCAGTTTGCAGAAAAAAACAGACAAGGAATATAGCAACCCAACAGCCTTCAGAGAGTCCATATCTGGAACCATATACAAGTAACACTAGTGGCAAGAGAGTCATTATGTGTTCCTTCAAGGGCAGGGGGAAGGAGGGAGCAGAGTTGAGGACAAATGAATATGGACAATACAGATGGAACATTATGATGAGTACACGACTTCTTTATCTGATGTTGTCACTTTTCATTTTATCCTCGACAAATGGGACAGAGTCCCCAGCTACCTAGGACCATAGCAGGACTCAAGGAAGGATATTCCTGAGCACCACAGAACCAAAAGATGCTCTTCCCTGGAGATCATATCCAATCTGTAATGAGTAATAAAGGTATGAGGGGTAGCCCAAGTTGCTGCTGCACAAATATCATTAGTGGAAGCCCTAGATTGAAAAACTGCTGAAGCAGCAACAGCTCTTGTAGAATCTTATTACAGATAAAAGAAATACATTTTTTGAGCCATCTGGCTAGCATTACTTTGCTTGCTGGTTGGCCAAGTTTTGTAGATGAAAAGGACACAAATAAGTGATCAGATTTTCTTATATTCTTAGTTCTGTGTAGATAAATGCGTAATTGTCTGTGAACATCTAGTAAATTTAAGCAGTATTCATCTTTATTAGTGAAACTTGGAAAACATACTGGTAAATGAACAGTCTGGTTGATATTTGACTCTGACACAACCTATGGTAAAAAGGAAGGCTTGGTTCTTAGTGAAACTTTATCTTTGTGGAAAATCAGATAAGGACATATACATGATAAAGTTTGTATTTCAGAAATTCCTCTGGCAGAAGCTATTGCCACTGAGAATATAGTCTTCCAGGACAAACCCTTTAGATCACATTTAGCCGATGGTTCAAAGGGAGGTTGAACAATGGTGTGCAGTACTAAGTTTAAATCTCAAGGAGGAGTAGGATCTCTCTACGGTTGTTTTAACAACATTCCCTTTAAAAGGGCTTTACAAAGTTCATGCGAAGCCAAGGAGGAATCTCCAAAACCATTATGGAAATTAGAAATAGGTGCTCATTGGATTTTGACAGATGGAGTGAAATGTACCGGTTTTGAAAAGTGAAGCTAAAAATTCTAGGATCTTATCAATGGGCGCTGAAAAAGGAACAACCACCTTGTCACGAGCCCACAAGGTAAATCTTCTCCATTTACTAGCACACAGTTTGTGTGCAGCTGTTTTATGTGAAGCCAAGAGAATATGGCGTACTGGGGAAGAAAGTGAAGGAAGCCTGGGTATCTATGGAACTGGAAAAACCAAGCTGTCAGATTGAGGTTCACAATGCTTGGATGAAGTAGCCCCTCTGAATGGGACATAAGATCTGGAACCGGCTTCAGAATCCAAAATTGTTGAATCAGATAAGGCCAAAGGAAAGAGAACCACATCTGTCGAGGCCAATAAGGTACAATGAGAATTACTTTGCTCTTTATCCTGATTGCTTTCTGTAGGAATTTCGGAAATGGAGGAAAAGCATACAGTAGTCTGGAGGGCCAAATGTGTAGACCACCACCTCCCAGGGACTCCCCTAGCAGGGGGATCAGGGCAAAATAGCTGCTACACTTGATGTTTAGGGGAGAGGCAAACTGGTCACAGCAAGGCTGGCCCCACCAACGAAAAATCTTTTCCATCACCTTTGGACTGAGAGACCATTTGTGAGACAGAAGATACACCCACTTAGTTTGTCTGCTATTACAAAGGAACTCCCCGGAATGTCTCTTGCTATAAGAAAGCGATTGGAAGAGATTCCCACTGCCAACAACTGACACATTGTCTGTTTGAATCGTAATTGTTCACGAAGGAAGAACATTCTGAAAGGCCTGCAATGTTAAAAGCACTGCTCTTAACTCCAGGACACTGATATGTAAGTTGGCCTCTGCAGGGGACCAAATGTATTGGACAGTCTTTCCCAGACAATGCCCCACTCAACCCATCTGGGAGGTGTCCGTGGTCACTATGGCTTTGGGTTGTGGTTAGACAAACAGGCGGCCTAAAAGAATGTCTATGGAGTGTATCCACAAAGATTAGTGATCAAGATCAGGTACAACATGGACTGGTGTAACACTGACCATTGAGACACTAGCAGCCATTGTAGTATTCTCAGGTGATATCTTGCTAAGGGAACTAGAGTTATTGTTGCTTCCATGGAGCCTAGTGCTTGTAAGACTAAACGAACGGTACCTTTCATGTTGCCGATGATTTTCTGGACCTGCACTTTGATTTTCTGTAACCTCACCGGGGGAAGAGAGGCTATGGAAGTTTGGGTACTTAGGAATGCTCCTATGAACATTAAATTCTGAGTTGGGGTCAATTTCGATTTTTCGTAATTTACAGTTATTCCCATAAAGGAATACACATGAAGTACATGATCCTTTGCTTGTAACAACTGGTGCCTGGTCGGGGCAGTAATGAGACAATTGTCTAGATACGGAAACACTTGGAATCCCTGCAGTCTCAAGTGAACTGCTACTACTGCCATATATTTGTTGAACACCCTGGGGGCTGTGGTAAGGCCAAAGAGCAGAGCTGTGAAATGGTAGTGACTGGCTCCCAGCCAGAAGTGGAGAAACCTTCTGGATTGTTTGTCCATTTTTATATAATACGCATCCTGAAAATCTATTCAGCACATCCAATCATCCTTTTCCAAAAATGGAAGAATGGACTGTACCATGACCATCTGGAATTTGCTTTGACGAACTGACTAGCTCAGTACACTTGGATCCAAAATTGGTCTCCAGTCCCGTCTTTTTTGGGACTAAAAAGAATCTCAAGCAAGTTCCACACTCGGTCTGGTGGGACTTCTTGGTTGACTTTTTTTCTAGCAGCTTTTGAATTTTTGTAACTGCTCATTCCCCCTGGGTGGAACATTGGGGATTTTTTTGCACAAGGGGAGGAAGGGAAAAGTGAATTTAATAGCCTCTGGATATGATCTTCTGCACCCAAGTATCCAACGTTATTTGCAGCCAGGCATTCTGGTGCAGGGACAAGCATCCCCACACTGCCTCCACAGAATCCCTGAAACCCTGGTTCTGCGGGTCACTTCTGCCATGTGGACAGTGTCGTTCATTGAAGTTCTTCCTTCTGCCCCTGGGGAACTACCTCCATGCGTGTCCTGAAAAGGCCCTTGGGACTTTCTGCCCCACATCTTTCGACTATCTTTTTGGTTCTTAGAGAAGGATCGTTGTGGAGTAGAGAAATGTATGCCCACGGCAGAAAGGGTCTTTCCATCTTTCTCACACCTGGATAAAGTTTCTTTAACTTTTGCGCCAAAAAGGGATGATCCGTCAAAGAGTACATGGATTAAGAGAAAAAGTGATAAATGGTAATGTTTGGTGAACGTATGAACTGAGCTCCAGGTAGCAGCTTCTAGAATGTCCATGGTAGGAACACCTCTGAGAAAGGCTGTAGAAGTAGATGCAGCTCTGGTGGAATGGGATCTGATCCCCTGGGGGATAGTTTTTCCATGGTGCATATAGCAGAAATGAATACAATGGCTTATCCATTTGGAAATGGTTTGCTATGTAATAGCCTTTCCCTCTGCCCCTGCAGCAAATGCCACAAGCAGTTGTTCAGATTTTCTTTGAGATTTTGTCCTAAGTAAAATCTAAGCTGTGTACATCCAATGAATGCAGAATCCACTGCCCCTTGTTCTGTGGATTGGGAAAGAAAGTTGGCAAATGTATGGTCTGATTAAGAGCTACACTGGATACCACCTTAGGCATGAAGGATGGATTCGTCCTGAAAGATACTCTGTCCGCATGAAAAATGATGAAAGGCTCCACTGCCATAAGAGCCTGTAATTTGGAAATCCTTCTAGCTGAAGTGACTGCTAAAAGGAAAGCGGTTTTCCAGGAGAGAAATTTTAAGTCTGAAGTAGCAGCTGACTCGAAAGGAGGGAGAGTGAGCTTTTCTAATACAAAATTGAGGTACCATGCAGGGGTTGGAGCTCTCCTGGGTGGTCTTAAGTTTTTGGCCCCTCTGAGATACTGCTTTAGCAGAGGATGAGAGTAGAGGGGAGCTTCTGTGTTGTAATGAGCTGAAATGGCTGAGGCATGGATTTTTATGGAAGAAAAGGATAGACCCTTGTGAAGCATCTCAGTTAAGTATTGTAAAATCTGAGGAATGTTGGGCACTGCTGTGCTTATCCCTTGAGATTGATTCCAGGCACAGAATCTTTTCCATTTGTTAGCATAACATTTTCTAGTAGTAGGCATTTTCGCCTCCAAAATGACATCCATCACAGGTTTGCTGTGGGATGCTAAGGGTGAATTTAGGTGATTAGCCATGCTGCAAGATTCAAAGTTTGGAGCGGAGTGTGCAGAATTTGGTTGTTCTGCTGAGACAGTAAGGTGTCTGAGGCAGGTGCCACGGTGGAAGGTGTGACATTGCGCAGAAGGGGGTACCAGTGTTGGCGAGGCCAGTCTGGAGAAATCAAAATAATTTTTGGTTTGTCCTGTTTGACTTTTAATAGAACTTTGGAGAGCAGAGGCAGAAGGGGAAAGGCATAGACTGACAGGTTTTTCCCAGCTGAAGGATACAGCATCCACTTTCCACGGTTTTTTGTGATGAGTTCTTGTGCAAAATTTGTCCAACTGATAATTCTGGGGTGAGGCAAAAAGATCTATGTCTGGGCTCCCCCATTTGCATGTCAACATGTTGAAAATCCATGGTTCCAGTTTCCATTCGTGTGGTTCATGAGATTTCTTGAGCTTGTAGCTTGCAGGAATTGAGCTTGTAGCTGTACTTGATAGGTCAAGGCCGTGTTTCACAATGCCATGGCTAGTCTGCAAAGGGGGCAGGAGTGTGTACCCCCTGCTTGTTTATGTACCACATAACCGTGGTGTTGTCTGCCTTTATCATTAATTGTCCTGGATGAAGGTAGTCCTTGAAGGCTGTCAGTGCATTCTGTACAACTAGCATTTCTTTTTGATTGATATGAAGGTGCATTTGATTTGGGCTCCATTTGCCCTGAATGCACTTCCCTGCCTGATGTGCCCCCTAAGCATAGTTTGATGCGTCTGTAGTTAGGGTTTGGGCGGCAGGGGGTGGTGTGAATGGCAGTCCCTTGTTTTGGTGGCAGGCCTCTGCCCACCACAGGAACTCTAGTTGCAGGCGAGGTATGATTGGAATCATCGTTTCCAGGCTGTGACAATGCTGACTCCATAGACTTTTTAAGTACCACTGAAGTTTCCTCATATGCAGTCTTGCATATGGAATTAGAAGAATGCAGGTGGCCATGAACCCCAAGGTTTGCAGTATTTGCCTTGCAGAAAGCAGGGTTTTTGTGGCCACCTGTTTGAAGTAAGTCACCAAATTAATTTTTTTCTCTGGCGTAAGGAAAGCCATCTGGGCAGTTGTATTCAAGCTTGCACCCAGGAATGTAATTTTGTGAGAGGGTACCAGTTGTGATTTCTTTTTGTTTATAGTGTACCATAGACAAGTTAAAATCCTTTTTACAAATGCCAGATGGCTTAGAAGAGTGTCCATGTTTTCTGCCTGAATTAGACAATCGTCCAGGTATGGATATATTTGAATATTTCTTTGCCTGCAAAATGCAATTACTGGAGCCAGGCACTTTGTAAAGACCCTGGGCGCAGTAGATAAGCCAAAGGGCAGTGCAGAGAACTGGTAATGCAAGTAGCCTGCTTTGAAGCGGAGGTATCTTCTGCAAGATTCCCTGACTGGGATATGCAGGTAAGCCTCTTTTAAATCTACAGTTGCCAACCAGGCATCTTTGCCTAGCATAGGAAGTAACTGGTGAAGAGTCAGCATCTTGAATTTTGGAATGTCCAGAAAGGTGTTTAGAGTAGATAAGCCCAGGATAGGACGCCATGATTTGTCTTTTCTGGGTACCAGGTAAAGTCTTGAATAGGAACCTTGTCCCTTTTCCTCTTCTGGTACTGGCTGAATAGCCTCCATGCTCATGAGGGAAAGTACTTGTTTCTGGGCCTCTGTCCACTGATTTGGGGGCAGGTCTAGCCATCCGTTTGGAATTGGCAATGTGTGGAAATGAAATCTGTATCTCTGGGATACTATATTTAAAACCCATTTGTCCTGGGTTATAAGTTGCCAGTTTCTTGCATGAAGAGCCAGTTTTCCCCCCAAAGGGGCAGCTAAAAGGTAAGTGCTTGGAAAGTGTAAAGGGAAGTCATTGAGACTGCTTACCATAAGGTGGTGTCTTGTTGTTTCCAGATTTGGAAGAGGAGGCACCCCATTGTTTTGTTTTGAAAGTCCCTTGTGACTAAAACCTGGAGCCTTTGGAATGTCTGGGTTTGACTTGAGTGGCTCTTGAAGGAACTGGAAAAGACCAGTTCTTAATAGGCCAGTGCCTACTAAATCTTGGAGATTGTACTTGTAAGAAATCTTTCAGAATTTGCACAGATTTAGCTTTATCTTCCATCTTTTTTAAAACTTCTTCAGCCTTACCAAACAGACTGTCTGTTGTAAAGGAGCATCCAACAATTTTGCTTTAACACGATCAGGCAGATTTTGCTCTCTGAGCCAAGCATGCCTTCTTAGCACAGACCCAGTTATAGCAGCCCTGCAAGAGGCCTCCAAAGAATCAAAACCACATTGCAAAGTATGTTTTCCAACTTGTTCAGCTGAATGCAATAAATCCTGCAAATCTTTGTTTTCCACACAGTCAAAAATTAACATCATTTTCTGTTTAAGCAGTCCCATGATATGCTTTTGATGTTTTAGCATATGAAATTGATGTTGTCGCATATGAAATTGAAGTTTAAAGCCCAGACTGCCAAGGTTGCATTACTGTAAACCTTCTTACCCCAGCTATCCAGCGCCCTGGAATCTTTATCAGGAGTAGGATTTGTAGCTGTAGAAGCCTTAATGCCCTTGGGACCCTGAGAAATGGTTTCAGGATCTGCAACAGGATTTTTGAAAAGGAATTTGTGGGAGTCAAGAACCCTGTAGTATCTGTCTGGCTTACAAGGAGCTGGAGGCAGAAAATCAGGAGCCATACTAGATTCTGAAAAAACATCATCAACAATGTCTAGAACAGGAGGTATAGCCAAAGGTCTATGCTGAGGAAGAAGAAGAAAATCCCTAAGTCTCTCTTTAGATTCAGAGAAATCCTGACTTTCCCAGTGGAAATGTTCCCTTAAGGTATGTAAAGTTTCCCCAAAAGAAAAATCCTCAGGGGGAGAAGCAGAAGAAATAGAATCTTCTCCATTAGAGTCCTCATAAGTAGGTATAGACAATTCCTGTTCATTAGAAGAGTCAGAAGAAACAGAATCCTGTTCAGAAGATTCATAATCAATGTCTTACCTAGGCCTCTTAGAAAAGGGGGGGGGGTGGCTACCCCTGATCAGAGTAATTAAATCTTCAGCCATTTTGATAATTTGTTTTTTAGGCATAGGGGCCTGCACATGTGGCCCAGGCGTCGGTTTTGGCACAGGTCGAGATTTTGGCCTTAGTTTTGAAGATGGCATTGGTCTAATATACAAATCTGTAGGCCTGAAAGCACCCTCAGAAGCCGGTGCCTGCACAGCTGCTCTGGACCCATTCAAGGTAGAGACATCCACGGGTTCCATAATTGAAGTATCTCGTGGCATACCAGACTCCAAATAGGTCTCAGTAGAGGTTTGCGAATCAGAAGTAGCAGGTATCAGGGGCTGCGAAAGCGCCTCACTGAGTACCAGCGAACTGACGACTGGCTTAGGAGAAGCACTGTCGGCAGTTTTGGACCTCAACGGCCTGTCTCTTTTTCTTTGCGTTTTTTAGGTATTCCCGTAGTCGGATTGCTAACAGACGACATTTCTGGATAATTAAAGCGTGAGCCAAAATATTTAGAAGCAAAAATGTACCGACATTTGATAGTGCGTTGATTAAATAAAGCACAAAACCGACAGCAAGGTACGTTATGGTCAGGGCCTAGGCAAGGAATACAGTACAAATGAAAATCCTTATGAGGTATTTGCTTCCCAGAAGTAATGCAATTATTAACTTTTATTGACATCGGTAAAGAGCAAGAAAAAGTTTACCCAACGGGGTACTTAGCTTTTTAGTCGAAGACTTCAGATCTGAAACTCGAAAACGAAAATTTCAGGAGTCGGCTGACCGGCACTTGTGAACTGCGGGCACCACGCGGCAAGAAAGACTGATGTAATGGCGTCGGCTGCATGTTTTATACCCCTGACGGCCTGACGTCATGGAAGAAGGGACAGCAACCAACACAGGACCCAAGACTTTGTTAATCAGGCCGACTGAGTGCAACCTGCCAGCAGATTACCCAAATGTAATGACTGCAACAGTGAAACATGAAGATCATCAGAAACACTCAATACCAAAAAACAATAAATAGTAACTTTTTTTTTTTTATGGAAAGAGAATCAGGAAGGGAAAGTATATCAATGATGATAGACAAGATTACACCAGTGTGTACAGAAGGAAAGAAAATGGAGAAGAGAAGTTCAAACTAGATGGAAAAAAACAGTGGTAGAGTTCTAAAACAGAGCAATCAGCAAAAAGAAATCACAAAGAAGCAGCGAAAACAGAAATCTATATTGTAAATTACACTTGGCTCAAGAATGATGGCGAATGCGTCTGTTAGGAAATGTGGCAAAGAGATCTGAAGTAATTGGGAGAGGAGCATTCTGGGTAAGGGTAAAGCTCGAGAGTTTTTGGCCAACGCAAGCTGTATTAACAGCTGAGTCAGTTCCAATGCTCAGAACCGGACCCCATTTGTCAAGGATAAAATGAAAATTGACATCAGATTTATATTCAAAATCTGTCCCCGATTTGGATCTTTGTCCTTGTTTCTGTTGGGGGTAGTGTTGAGGATACAAGCTTAATACATGTATGACAACAAATTTAAATTTACGATTGTGGTCATTTGTTCTTTCACTTTAACAAAAAAGGGGTGCACCAGAAGTGATTTTGGGGGGGGCAGGGAGGCAGTATTTCCAAGTATGCTTTTTTCTATCCTTGTAAGCAACTGCCATCTCAGTGTATTGGGAGACAATATTTTTGTCAGCTTAGAGAATTCAGAGTTGTGTAAAATCTTACCATAACAGTATATGTCCTTTCTCTTCACTGTTGGAGGGATCACCTGCCAAGGACAGCCCGACGTCCAGCCAGTATACCAAAACCTTTAGGTTGTAATGGGTATGGTGTATGTCGCATGTATGCTCCCCATGCAAGGCATATGGCATAAAGGCGACATCTGCATGTACCACTCTCAGAGCTGAACAGCACCATTAGGAACAACAGTCCAAGGATATAAGTAGGTAACAAGCACATCCAGAAGGAAAAAGGACCAGGGGGAGGAGTGAGGGAGTGAATACTGCAACAATGAAGAGCACATCTGCTGTTATTGTAACATTTTACACAACTGTACTATGTCCTTCCACATCACTGTTGCAGTATTCTTTACAATAGGGAGAGTGCAATAGCTCAGGAAGACTGGGAGGAGGATGGGCCAGCAAAGCCCTCCTGGAAGCCATGGAGAGTGGCCCTGGAAAAGCCAGCTCTGGCCCTAGAAAACACAACCAACTTATAGTGCTTGGTAATGGTATGCATAAAAGTCCAGGTGGCTGCCTCACAAATAGAATTAGTATCCAAACCCTTGAAAAAAAAGTACCAAAAGAAGCCACAGCCCTACTAGACTGAGCCTTAACAGAAGAAGGAAGGCTCTTCCCATGAAGAGAATAGCAAAAATAAATGGCTTTAGATTTCCAAGAAGAAATGGTTTGCATGGAAGCAACCAAACCTAAAGACCTAGGATGAAAAGAAATAAAAAGATGTTCTGATTTACAAAAAGCTTTAGTCTTGTAAATATCAGAGTTGTCTATGCAAATCTAAGGTGTGCAAAACCTCTGCACTAGCAGACTGTGGAGAAGGGAAAAAAGTGACCAAATGAACAAAATTATTAAGAGACAACTCATTAACCACCTTGGCCATAAAAGGAGGATTAGTACAAACAGACACCCTGTCCTTATGGTAAACTAAAAAAGGAGGAACAGCCATAAGGGCTTGCAGCTCAGACACCTGTCTGGCAGAAGTAAGGGCCAAAAGAACACCAGTCTTCAAGAACAATGCTGTAAGGAAGCTGAAGCTGCAGGCTCAAAAGGAGCCAGAGTCAATTTTTCTACAAGAAAATTAAGGTCCCAGGAAGGAGGGAGGGACAGACTTCCTGGAAGGCCTAATGTGAAGGATTCCTTTAAGAAACTGTTTGGCCTCAAATCTAGAGGCTACAGTGGGAGTCAAAGGTAGATAATCAGAGATAGCAGGTAGGTGGACCTTAACAGAAGAATATACCAACCCAGCATTCAGCAATTCACACAAATAAGACAGAACCAAAACAACATCCAACAGTAAGTGGATCTAGGTTAGGAGAAAGACACCAAACAGAAAACCGATTCCACCTGGATAAGTAGTGGGTTTCCTGGCTGCCTGCAGGACCTGAAGCATGTCCTCAGAGAAAAGGTGTCTGCAGGGGATCAAAACCTCATCACCAACAATATTAGCTAAAGAATGCACAGGTGGGGAAGGATGAGAAATCCTATGTCTTGTATGAGCAGGCCCACTCTGTGAGGTAATTCGTGATGATTACCCTTGGCTAGATGCACAAGAGGAGGGAACCAATGCTGTCTGGGCCAAAAGGGAGTCACCAACAAGATTTTGGGAGCATAATATTTTAACCTGAACAAGACTTTTGGCATGACTGGAAGGGGAGGGAAGGCATAAAAAAACATCCCCCTACAAGAAAGAGAGACGGCATCCACCTTCCATGTCAGCGTGCATGTGACTCTGGCACAAAAAAGAGGAAGTTGTTTGTTAATAGGGGAGGCCAAGAGAACTACTTGAGGAATACCCCACTGGTGGACAACCATGTCAATAAACACATCCCTGTGAAGCATCCACTCATGGGATTGTGTTATTGACCTGCTCAAAGAATCTGCTACTATGTTCTGATCTGATGGAATTTAAACTGCCTGAAGAGTCACCCGATACCAGATAGCCAGACCCCAAACTTGAAGGGGTTAACCTGCATAGGAGATAAGACCTTGTCCCCCCCCTTGCTTGTTGACATACCACATCACTGTGGTACAACCTTTGAGAATCTTGAGGCGCCCTGGAAGGAAGAGAGAACGAAAAGCCTGAATAGCTCTTATCTCTTTGATATTGATGTCGTCTTTCTTTTGTCAAAAATACCAAATGCCCTGAACTTTCAGAGGACTGAAGGAGGCCCCCCACCCCACATTCAAGGAATCTGTGAAGAGTTCCTGAGAGGGGACTGTAGGTTGAAAAGGAAGCTCTGGGATGATGGACAACTGACAAATCCACCACTGATGTCCCATCCTGAGGCAAGGAAGTAGACGAACCACAAACTCTAAAGGATGAAAATACTGAAGCCAACCTGACTTTAGAAACCAGTGAATATTTCTCATGTGGAGTTTGGCTAGAGGGACCATAGGAATGGTGGAAGCCATGAAACCCAGAGCCCTGAGAAACTCCCTGGCTGTAACTAAAGCCAAGGAAGAAGGGACTAAAAGAAAGCAATCAGTGTTAAGGCCTTGGGAGGAGGCACAGATGCCAGCATTGGAACAGTCTGCATCCTAGAAAAACTTGACCCTGAGAAGGAGTCAGGAATGGCTTTTGGAAATTACTGTGAACGCTAGGTTTTGCAGGGGAGAAACAGCAAAGTGTAGATGCTGGATTAATGTCTCTAGAGAGAAGGCCTGAATCAGCAGGTCATCCAGGTAAGGAAAGACCTGTATCCCAGTTAACCTGCAGAAAGCAATCACAGGAGCGAGGCATTTGGTGAAGACCCTTGGAGCAGTAGAGAAGGCAAAAGGAAAGGCAGAGAACTGAAAATGCTAGGCTGTAACTGAAAAACATAAAAAACTTTCTGAGAAGGGAATGAATAGGTATGTGAAGATAAGCATCTTTAAGATCCAAGGAAACTAGAAAAGTCTGAGGAAGTAGCAGAGGAAACAAGATTTGAAGGGATAGCATCTGAAAGGAAGGGATCTTAAAAAAGGTATTTAGCAGAGACAAATCCAGAATGGGTCTCCATGTGCCTTCTTTCCTGCGGACCAAGAACATTCTGGAACAAAACCCTTCCCCCTCTGAGGAGTGGGAACTTCTTGAAGCCAACAGGCCCTTAAGTACCTCTGGAAAAAAGGGCAGCTATTCCTGAGGAGGCTGAGGAATATCCAAAAGGGGGGGGGGGGGAAGAGATTTTCAAACCATGTAATAACCTTGGCAAATGATGGAAAGAACCTAGGAGTCTTGGCTTTTCAACCAAGAAGGAAGGGACAGGGAAAGTTGTAGAAAAAGAGGAATGTAACTGAGAACAGTGCATGGATAGTCAAGACAGCATCTGGTTTCTCAGGAAAAGGAGGCTTCTGAGTAGACAGAGTTTGGGTAGCCTTAGCAGGGGGAGCCTACTTCCCTTTTTACTTTTTGGGGGAGGGCAAGACTGTCTACAGACAAATTCGGTCTTGGTTAGGGTAATTCCTCTGAAACATGGGAACAGGTGTAAGGTCTCACCCTTTTCTTGCAGGGACTTAAACAACTATGCAGCAACAGCACCAAACAAATGCTTATTATCCAAAGAAGCATCCATCAGTATAGCCTTGGTTAATATCAGGCAAAGGCTGAAGTCTGAGCCAAGAATACCTCCTCAAAACAGATCCAAAAGCATCATAACTGCATTTAATGGAATGGCAAGCAACTTGGAAGGATGTCCCTAGCAAGGCAAGAGCAGAGACCTTCCCTTCAGAATCAGATCATCTGAAATGCCTTGACAGGCCTGAGAGAGATATGAGCCAAGACATACCTGGTCATAAGGGTCTAAGTTCACAGCTCTAAAGGCTAGGGTGGCAGAAGTATACACCTTCTTAGCTAGTCTCTCCATGGTTCTGCTGTACTTATCAGAAGGAAGCAACTTAGTTCAAGGCAACAATTTGGAGGGCTTATCAGAAGGCACTGACACCACAGAAGGATCAGCAGAGAAATACTTGTAAAGAAACTTGCAGTCATCAAGCACTTTATAAAGCCTATCAAGTTTCTTGGGAGCAGGGGGTTGGTAACCAGGAGCCTAAGAAGCAGTGGTAAAAGCATCCAGCAGGGCAGCAAGAACAGGAGGAACAGCACAGGGCCTAGGAGACTCCATCTGCAGAAGCTCATGGTACCTCTTCCGAACATCAGACACCTGAGCACAGTCCCATTTGAAAAATTCCATCATTCTGGAAATAGTATCACAAAACTAAATCTCCTTAAAAGGACAGTCAGGGTTGACAGACTTCTTCCTCAGATCTACAGTGCAATGGAGAAGGCAATGTTACAACTGTCTCATGTACACGGACAACCCTCTCCTCCTCCAAACAGGTTCAAATATATGTGAGAGATGCAACTATTTAGCCAAACTGGAGGCCGAGCTCTCTCATCTCAAAACTGGTGCAACCAGTCAGGAGGAGAAGGTAACCTCACACAACACAATTCCAGTATCACATAGTCCCACCACATCAGCGAACCACACACATAAATACACAAAAACATACTCGGAGGCTCTAAATAAAAATCTACCTAAGCAACAGAGACCTCCAAAGCAGACATCCAAGCAAACGCTACCTCAAAACAAAACACACACAACACATAACCCACAAAGTCAGTGTGCCAAGCAGCCACAGCCCTTAAGGCTGAAAGACACACCTGATACTCTTGTTATAGGTGACTCTATTGTCAGACACACCGACGTCCCGCTCACCAGGCTGAATAAAGAGAAGGTCACGGTGAGCTGCCTGTCGGGTGCTAGAATCCGACACACAACGCAAGCACTCAGGTCACTCCAAAGTAAATACAAATATGACTCCGTCATTGTACATGCTGGTGTGAATGACCTGAGACGTACCTCCCTGGACTACATGAAAAGAGACATAGAGGAGCTCTCTGATCATGTAGCCCAGGCTGGTATGACCCTGACCTTGAGCAGCATCTTACCCTCACCTAGAATGATGCCACAGTACAAAGACAAAATGATCGATTTTAACAACTGGCTAAAATTTTGGTGTCATTCAAAGGGGATCCAGTGTCTGTCAGCCTGGGATGACATGCTTGACAAGCCACGTTGCTTTGCTAGGGCGGCTTGCACCTGTCACCACTGGGCTTTGGATATTGGCAAAGGCTCTTGCCACCCCATAGTGCCTTTTAGGCAAGGCTCAAAAGTCAAACCCACCCCACAGACAGCACAAGGAACAAGAAACTAAGGGTAGCTGCTAAATGCCAGAAGTCTTAACCTCAAGATGCACTCGAAGCTCTCCTCAGTATGGAGAACATCGATATCTGTGCAGTGACAGAAACCTGGTTCAAGGCTCCAGAGAGCACCCCAGCACTACCAGGCTATACCTCGCATCATGCTTTTCGGCCCCAAAACCCGGACCGAACCACAAAAGGAGGGGGAGTTTCCATATTTATCAAGGATATCCACACCTCCAGGTTAGTGGCATTGACCATCCATGTGCAACTAACAGTGGGCAAGACTGCTTTTCAGTTTATAGCATCCTGCAGACCACCCTCTCAAAGTCAGGAATCCCATTCCGCCTTCCTGAAAACATTGGAGAACATGAAGATCTCTCCAAACACCATTATATTGGGTGACTTCAACTACCCAAACATTGACTGGGAGCACTACTCAAGCCCCAGCACCTTAGCCCAAAGATTCCTGGAAATTATAAACTCAAATGCTATGGAACAACTAGTCACCACTCCCACAAGAGGGGACAACATACTAGACCTGATCATTACCAACATGGGGACTCTATGCTCCACACCAGAAGTATATCCCTCATTGGTAAGATCAGACCATAAATTAATTTCACTGGATGTCCACATCCCGACCCCACCCCAGCCCAGAAAACCACAGTGAAAAACTTCTCAAAAGCGAACTTCTCACTTCTCAAAACCGAAGTGGAATCCTTCAAGGCCCCAGGGCCAGTGGAAACTACAGCTCAAACTGCAGAATCCTATATAAATGCATTCTACGGACATCTCCAGGAATGCATGGATCATGTTATCCCAAACAAAACCAAGACTCAATCATCCAAAGGCAGGCATCCAGTCTGGTGGACCCCTGCCATAAATAAACTGTACAACAGAAGGAGGAAGCTACTACATGATAGAGCAAAATCCCTAATAGGGAAGGCACCTCTGATCAGTACTAGCAAATAATTACGATCCCTCATAAAATCCTCCAAGGCCAGCTTCGAGAGAAAAATTACACAGGACACCAAAGACAATCATAAGGCCTTTTTCAGTTATGTTAGAAACCTGGGACGCAACTCCCAGACTTGTTCTGAGTTGATTCTAAACGACAAAAAATACACTGAACCCACAGACATCGCCAATATCCTGGCAGACAGGTTCAGTGCAAACTCCTCCCCCAAAAGAGCAAGTATCTATCCCGGCAGAGGGCTGCCTCCAACCCAAACATCTCAGATGCTCAGGTGAAGGCTGCCCTCTCCAAAGCAAAAAAACACTGCTTCCATGGGACCAGATGGCATCCCAGGTTGCGTCCTACATGAACTACAAGAGGAACTAATCCCTCAAATAAAACAGCTATACAATCTCAGCCTCACTACAGGATATGTGCCCACAGAATGGCATACAGCAACAGTGGTCCCACTCCACAAAGGTGGAGCCTCTACGACCCTGGAAATTATCGCCCCATAAGCCTGACTAGCTTAGTCTGCAAGGCTATGAAGAGGATCATCATGGAGCTCATAAACAAAGACATTGGGGACCTACAGACACTAGATCCCACCCAGTTCGGCTTTGTCAAGGGCAGATCCTGCCTTTTGAACCTGGTTGACTTCTTTGAAACAGTCACCAAAGCCATAGATGAAGGGAAGGTAGTCCACACAGCCTATCTGGACCTTGCAAAGGCATTTGACACAATATCCCACTCGGGCATCATAGATAAGCTATCCAGCTTAAATATAAACCCCTATGTCACAAGATGGGTCGCAAACTGGCTCAAAGACAGAACCCACAGAGTGAGAGTTGCTGGAGCCATGTCAGACTCGAAACCGGTCACAAGTGGCGTCCCACAGTTTCTGTCCTGGGACCACTCTTGTTCGGTATATACTTTTCCGAGGTACAGGCAAACGTGGGAGGACTATGGCTCACCAAGTTCGCAGACGACTGCAAACTGGGTGCCATAATCAACTTTCCAGCTGACACAAACATCCTTCAAAAAGGTCTCACAGAGACAGATAACTGGTGCCAGTGCCATGGTTTAAAGCTAAATGCCAAAAAATGTATAGTCATACCCTTTGGCAAAAACAATGTGCCCACAAATTACCACATAGGCGGAAACCCATTAAGTACAGAGAAAGTTATTAGGGACCTGGGGACCCAAGTTGATAGCAATCTCTCCTTTGAAAACCACATTGCCAAAGTGGTTAGAAAGACCTTCTACATAGCCCACCTCATCACGAAGGGTTTCACATCTAGATCAAGAGAGGTAATCGTGCCTTTATTCATCCCTCATCAGGCCCATCATAGAATACAATGCCCTTTTGGGATGTACCTTACCCGACACCTGCAGCAATTAGAAAGACCCCAAAAGTATCTCACCAAGAGGATCAAGGGTCTCAAACAGATGCCATATGCTGCTCGGTTAAAAAAACTCCAGCTCTACTCAGTTGCATACTGCCTTCTTCGAGGCGATCTATGCCTGACATACAAAGCTATGTCAAATCCAGAATTAATGGACATGCTCCACCTCAGTAAATCTAAATCCCTTAGAGCCACACGCTCGAGGGACTTGAACCTCAGCACAGAAATAAACAGAACGTGCTGGGGGGACAGGTTCATAACCCAGAGGCTCCCTTCGCTCTGGAATAGAATTCCAGTTCATGTGAGGCAGAGCACCTCACTGAATCTCTTCAAGAAGAATCTCGATAAGTGGATGAGGGATCGTAGGTTTGTCCCAGGGATTACTCCCGTGTCACTATTAGACAGAGGCACAGTATACTCAAATCAAGGGGTGGCGTAAGCCATACAGAATCGGGCTAGGCTTATAATTGCCCCAGGGCAGATAGCCTAGTATGAACCTATGAAAGGAAAAAGTAAGTGACTCATCAAAATCAGCATCATCATCAGAGGAAACTTGCTTCCTAGGCCTCTTAAGAGGGGTAGAAAGACCAAGGAGGAGCAGGAACAAAACCCCCCTGTGCAGGCTTCAAAGACATAAGGGCATAAGACAGACCTTGAGTACAGTTTTGCCATTCACTCTGAGGATCTTTCGGAGCAGGCGAAATGTGTTTAGTCTTCTGCTTCTTTTTAAATGGTACATCAGCCTTGAAATAATTAGGAGGTTCTGATCTCTGACAGCAGTCTATAACAGTAGTTGGAACCTCTTCTTTCACTAAAATCTGAGGAGCACCCTAGGCCCATCGGTAATCACCAGCAGCGGTTCCCCTGTACAAAAGAAGTGGACGTCTGCAAGGCCTCCATGGACGTGCATGAAGTCAGATCCATGCCAACCTCCAAAGTGGTCATGACAGAGAAATCTGAGAAAGAAATCAGACGATCCTCTGTGCTTTCACCAGCCTCAAGAGAGATGTCTGGTGGAGGCACAGCCAAGGAATCTGACCGAGCTTTCTTGGTCGTTTTATTCGCAGACGGCTGACTATCGGGCCAGGAAGATCCTACCAGTATCCTTAGCCAACAGCTTAAGTCATTGGTTCTCTAGGTAAATCACAAGGGAAGAAAGCCAACTACACAATGTCTCAGGGACGAAAGCTTGACAAATCTCACAAGATGTGTGATTGTGGGAAGTACCTAAACAGAACAAACACTACTTGAGATGATCTTTACGAGGAATCTGTCTCCCGTACTGGCATTTCCCCTTTTTGGATGACATGAGTGGATGGGAAATAGAAAATTCACCCCAGGGATCACTCCAGTGGCTTTACTCGACAGAGGCACTGGGAACTAAGGTTGGGTGGCACAATGCCAGGGTAATCCTATGGGTTAGGCTTGTAAAGGCTCCAGGGCCATTAGCCTAGTACACACCTATGAACCTATGAAAACCAGCAATCAGACACAAGACAAAACAAAGATAAGAAAACAAAAACAACAGGGCACTTATAGTACAGTTTTGTACCTACCATAAATGTAGATGTTCGAGTGTACACCCTGCTGCAGTCATCACACTTAGTTTATCCTGTCGTCAGGCGGTCCCGCAGTCGGCTGGAATTCCAAAGTCTTGGTCCGGCGTCGGTTGCTGTCGCTTCTTCCCTGATGTCAGTGCTCCAGGGGTATATATATAATGCAACAGACGCCATTTTCTTCAGTTTTTCTTGCCCCAGATGTCAGGTGCCCCCAAAAAGGTGGTCAGTAACTAGTACCAAATTGAGTAAACTTACACAAACACAAAATCCCTTCAGCTATAAGCAAATACATCAGGAAGATATTGAAGAGATTTAGCTAGTAGGTCAGAGGGGATGGAGGGAGGGTAACCTGGACTGCAGCAGGGTGTACACTCGAACATCTACATTTATGGTAGGTACAAAACTGTACTATGTTCATCGTGTTACCCTGCTGCAGTCATCACATTTGGGTTGAATCCCAAAGCTAAGGATGGGTGGAGGTATCATAGAGGGTTAGAGGAGGTGAGAAGGCCCTGCAGAACTGCAGTGGCGAAGCCTGCCCTGGTCCTAGTGTAATGTGGTAAGTGATAGTGTTTGGTAAAGGTGTGTACTGAACTCCAAGTTGCAGCTTCCAAAATCTCCTTGGTTGGAACCCCCCCCCCCCCCCCCCGAGAAAGGCTGTAGAAGTAGCTGTTGCCCTGGTAGAGTAGGGTATAATGGTAGCAGGAACTGGTTTTCCATGATGGGTGTAGCAAAAATGTATGCAATGACCTATCCATTTGGAAATGGTTTGCTTTGATATAGCCTTCCCTTGAGAAGCTGTAGCACAGGATACAAAGTGCTGGTCAGATTTTCTGGAAGACTTAGTTTTGTCCAAGTAGTAACGAAGTTGCCTGTGAATGTCCAAGGAATGTAGGAGTCTCTCACCTTTGTTCTGTGGATTTGGGAAGAAGGTGGGTAAGTGGATGGTTTGATTTAAAGCCACACTGGAAACCGACTTAGGCATAAAGGAAGGATTAGTTCGTAGAGAAACTCTGTCTTGATGAAAAATGAGGAAAGGTTCCACTGCCATTAGTGCCTGTAGCTCTGAGACTCTTCTAGCTGAAGTTATTGCTAGCAACAGGGCAGTCTTCCATGATAGGAACTGAAGATCTGCAGAGAAAGCTGGTTCAAAGGGAGGAAGCGTTAGTTTTTCCAGAACAAAATTGAGGTCCCATGTTGGCGTAGGTGCTCTCCTGGGTGGTCTAATGTTTTTTGCCCCTCTGAGGAACTGCCTTAGAAGTGGATGCGAAAATAAGGGTGGATCCGTGTTGTAGTGGGCCGAAATAGCTGAAGCATGGATTTTAATGGAGGAGAAAAAGTCCTTTGTGCAACATCTCAGTTAAATACTGTAGAAGGTGTGGCATGTGAGGCTGAATTGTGTCTTGGCCTTTAGATTGGTTCCAGGCACAAAACCTTTTCCATTTGTCCGAATAAGCCTTCCTGGTGCTTGGCCTCCTAGCTTCCAGAATAACATCCATAACTGCTTGGGAAAGAGGAGCTGGCTGGATGCTTAGCTGATTTGCCATGCAGACATATTTAAGGTTTTGAGCTGGCTGTGAAGAATCTGATTGTTTTGTTGTGTGAGTAAATGGGAAATTTGTGGTAATATCCATGGTGGGCCATGGGCCATATTCCTCAATAGCGGGTACCAGTGCTGGCGTGGCCAGTCTGGGGCTATGAGAATCAGTCTGGTCTCTCCTTTTTGACTTTTAGCAGTACCTTTGTGAGGAGAGGCAATGGAGGGAAGGCATATACTGTCAAGTTTTTCCAACTGAAAGAGAGTGCGTCCACTTTCCAGGCTTGATGGTGAAGTGCCCTTGTACAAAATTTTGTTAGTTGATAGTTTTGAGGGCTGGCAAACAGGTCTATGTCTGGAAGGCCCCATTTTTGAGTTATCATTGTAAATACTTGTGGATCTAGTTTCCACTCGTGGGGATCCATGATGTTTCTGCTGAGGTCGTCTGCCAATGTATTCTTCTGTCCTGGCAGGAATTGAGCTTGTAACTGAACTTGGTAAGCCAGAGCTGTGTTCCATAAGGTTAATGCTTGTCTGCACAGAGGGTAGGAGTGAGCACCCCCTTGTTTGTTTATGTACCACATTACTGTGGTGTTGTCCGTCTTTATTGTCAGTTGTCCTGGATGTAGTAGATCCTTGAAGGCTGTCAGAGCTTTCTGTACAGCTAGCATCTCTTTTTGATTGATGTGAAGATTCCTTTGATCTGCAGTCCATACGCCTTGAACGCACTGTCCTGCCATGTGAGCCCCCCAGGCGTAATCTGATGCATCTGTTGTGATAGTTTGCCTGGCTGGGGGCAAGGTGAAAGGCTGACCCTTGTTGAGGTGACATTGCCTGTGACCACCATAGAAACTCCTGTTGCAAGCAGGGAATGAGAGATATCATTGTGTCCAAGCTGTGGCTGTGTTGAGACCATACGCTTTTTAGGTACCACTGTAATTTTCTTATATGCAGCTTTGCAAATGGTATTAGTAGTATGCAAGATGCCATGAAGCCCAAGGCCTGCAGAATTTTTCTTGCAGTTAATTGGGCCTTTGTTGCCATTGTTTTGAAAAATTTAGTCAGTTGTAGTTGTTTGTCTGGCGTCAGATAAGCCTTCTGGGCCGTTGTATTCAAGCTGGCACCCAGGAATGTCATATTTTGTGAGGGTACTAGTTTTGACTTCTTTTCGTTTACTGTGTACCCCAGGCAATTTAGTAGATGTTTCACAAAAGCCAGATGATGTAATAGGATGTCCTTGCTTTCTGCTTGGATGAGGCAGTTGTCCAGGTATGGGTATATTTGAATTCCTCTTTGTCTGCAGTATGCAATTACTGGTGCCAGGCATTCTGTGAAGACTCTGGGCGCAGTAGATAAGCCAAAGGGCAGTGCAGAGAATTGGTAATGGGTTGAACCTGCAATGAAACGGAGGTATCTTCTGCACCTTTGTCTGATAGGGACATGCAGGTATGCCTCTTTGAGGTCCAACGTTACTAGCCATGCTTCCTTGCCCAACATGGGAAGCTGCTGTAGTGTTAGCATCTTGAATTTGGGTACTTGCAAGTAAGTGTTTAGAATTGAAAGGTCCAGAATTGGTCTCCAGGCATTGCCCTTTCTGGGCACTAGAAAGAGTCTCGAGTAAAATCTTTGACCTTGCTCTCGAGTAGGTACCAGTTGAATGGCTCTCATGTCCATGAGAGCTGTAATTTGTTTTTGTGCCTCTGCCCATTGATTTTGTGGCAGGTTTGGCATTCCTCTTTTCATTGGCAAGGTGTGAAAATGGAATCTGTATCCTCATAAAATTATGTCTAGGACCCATTTGTCCTTTGTGACAATGTGCCAGTTGTCTGAAAAAAGTGCGAGTTTTTCTCCCAAGGGGAGTGCCAAGAGAGTGTTGCTTGGCCAGATGAGGTGCAAGTCATTGAGTTTGCCTTCTGGTAGATTGGGACCTGTCTTCTCCTCCCTTCTGTGTTGTAGTGCCCCATTGACGATGTTTGTACTGGGCTTGTGGTTGTCCTCTGCCCCTTGGGCGTCTGTATTTACCCCTCTGTGGTCTGTCTGTAGCTGGAAAGGACCAATTTTTTGTTGGCCAGTTTCTACTGAAGCGAGGGGGGCTGTACCTGTAGGAAATCTTTGACTGTCTGCATAGATTTTGCCTTATCCTCCATTTTCTTTAAAACGACTTCTGCTTTAACTCCAAAAAGAACATCCTGCTGTAAGGGAGCATTTAGAAGTTTTGCTTTAACATGATCAGGTAGAGTTTGTTCCTTTAACCAAGCATGCCTAGGTATAACAGACCCAGTGACAGCTGCCCTGCAGGAGGCCTCCAAAGAATCAAACCCACACTGTAAGGTATGTTTGCCCACCTGTTCAGTGGCATGCAACAGATCCTGCATTTCTTTCAATTCAGATTGTTGAGGGAGAGTGGTCATTTTTTGCTTTAACTGAGAGATTAGAAATTGCTGATACTTAAGCATGTGAAATTGGCAATTGAGTGCCCTCATAGCTAGAATGGCTGAGGTGTAAACCTTTTTCCCCCACCTGTCTAGTGCTCTGGAATCCCTCTCAGAAGGTACAGGATTTTTAGCCATAGAAGCCTTAGCCCCCTTGCGACCCTGGGAGATGGTCTCTGGGTCAGCAACAGGGCTTATGTAAAGAAATTTGTGGGAATCAGGCACTCTATAGTATCTGTCAGGCTTAGCCGGAGCAGGAGGTAGAGAATCAGGGTTAAGGCTGGATTCTAAGTAAACATCATCCACAATGTCTAAAACTGGGGGGGATGGCAAGTGGTCTGTGTTGGGGGAGTAAAAGAAACTCTCTGAGCCTTTTCTTCCCTCATAGTGTGTAACGTTTCCCCAAAGGAGTAGTCTTCAGGAGGAGAGGCTGAGGGAATGGAATCCTCAGCATCAGAATCTTCATAAGGGGAGAAGGAGTAATCCTGGTCCTCAGAGGAGTCTGAAGAAATGGAAACTTGTTCAGAGGATGCATAATCTTCCTCTTGTCTAGGCCTTTTGTCAGGAGGGGGCTGGGAACCCCTGATTAAAGTGATCAAATCTTCAGCCATTTTGAACATCTGTTTCTTAGGCATGGGGCCTTGAACAGGGGACTGAAGTGCAGTCTTTTTAAATTTAATAGGAGTCTTCTTCTTAAGAGTACGATTTAATGGTGAGCGTCGTCGGTCTGAAAACGCCTTCAGAAACCGATGGCATTTCTGCAGCACAGACATCTTTTTCAGTAATGTCGTTGGTAGGGCCTGAACTAAAAGGCTGCGTCGGCCTGGTACATTCTGTCAAAAATTATGAAGCGGCCTCAGGTTCCAGATCTGCGGTAGTCAGGGGCTGCGTCGGAGCCTCACTGAGGGCCGGAGACCGGACCAGCCGAGGCCTCGGAAACTGGCTTAGGCCTGGGCTGTCTGTCCTTATCCTTGCATTTTTTGTGCACGCCGGTAGTCGGTCGCTCCGACGGCATGGTGTAGTTAAATTTCCTACCGTAGTGTCGTGCGAAATCAAAGCGTCTTTTAATAGTACACTTATTAAATCTAGCACAAAAACGACAACTAGTGACGTTGTGGTCTGGGCCTAGGCAAGGTATGCAATAAGAATGAAAATCCTTATGAGGTATTTGCTTCCCACAAGAAATACAATTGATAACTTTTCTAACATCGGTCTGAGGCAAGAAAAGTTTCCCCAACGGGGTACTTAGCTTTATAGAAGACTTCGGTCTGAAATTCGAATTCGAAAATCTCAGTAGTCGGCCAACCGGCACTTGCGAACTGCTTCTGCTTCGGGCACCGCGCGGCAAGAAAGACTGAAGAAAATGGTGTCGGTTGCATTATATATATACCCCTGGCGCACTGACGTCAGGGAAGAAGCGACAGCAACTGACGCCGGACCAAGACTTTGGAATTCCAGCCGACTGCGGGACTGCCTGACGACAGGATAACCCAAGCGTGATGACTGCAGCAGGGTAACACGATAAACATCGGAAAGCTGCTGAAAATCAGCAGACGAATGAGCGTTCAGCCAGACGACTGAAAATGGCATTCACACTGGGAGTAAAGAAGTTCTAAGGATGGAACACCTGGACGCCACCTTTATGTCCTACTCCGTTCATGGGGAGCATAAGTGTAATGTATGGCGTACTATTACAACCTAAAGGCTTCGGTATACTGTCTGGAAGTGAGGCTGCCCTTGGCAGAGGATCATTACTGTAAAGAATACTGCAACAGTGATATGGAAGGACATCAACTTACTTCTTCACTGAAGAAACTGTTTTTGTCAGCTTTGAACACTAAGCGTTTGACACAATGTATTTCTTCCTTTAATGAAACTAAGACTGGATTTCTTTCCTTAATCGTGATTTTTGTTAAGGCCATCACTGAATCAATAGGGTGGAATAAAGCCCTAAAATGCACCTCAGAGTATTTAAAACCCCATGACATATGGGGTATAGTGAAACCTATACTTCCTTAATTCAGTTACTTCTGTGCACTCTTGACCAGTCTTACTGTTCAGCTTAAGATGTGGTGTCAAATACAAGAAAGATGTCATCCAGGTGGTGTGATTTCTTCACTGTACATCTTTAAGCACTGCAGTCTCTTTACTGTAGTTGTATTAGAGAAGTACCAGTCTACAACAGATCAGAAATAAAAGCAACTGGTCCTTTGCCACAGAGAGTTTGAGAAGCACTGGTCTAGAATTTGTTCATGGATTCTTCAGACCTGGACTACTTTTCTTTAGCAAGGCCTTCAAGTGTATTCCCAATTTCACAGGGCATCCTACACCATTACTTTCAGTCCCTTTCTGTGGTAAAGATTCATCTGCTGGTGGTCCCCATCTGCTTGCTCTCTAATATCCTTCAAGGCTGCATTTTTCCATATGTAAGATCTTTCAGTGCCTTTTGGAGTTAATCAGGATGACCCCCTACCCCCCAACGTCCTCTAAATACCTTTAATGGAGGTTGTCCTCTTTGCAACTCTTTATTCTCCCTACTGCTTTTACCAGAAGGCAACTCTTTGTTCAGGCAAGACCAACTCCTCATGAGCTTAGGCTATCTGGAGGTTTGTACGCTTATCCATTGGGTTCTACTTTTATTCCTCCAGGGATAGATTCATGTTCGACATACCTTAGTCCCTGGGTCAGTAGAACCACTCTCGCTCCATGAACTCCTGGCCTTGTCTATGTCTCTGCATCTGTCATTATCTCTCAGTTATTTTTCTTTCTAGAAACATTACTCTGTGAAGTTACAACCTCTATCCCTTCATGGTTGGGCATTATTTTCATAAGACTCTGGATATATTCTTAAAACCAGAAACTGACCTTCTTGCAGGGGTACCAGCAAATATGGAACTGGGATGCCTCCCTAGACCCCTCTGTCATCATCTTTCTCTTAATTTGGTTTCTATCTGAGGATAGAATCTGTGTTGACTTATCTATTTACACTTGGCATCAGTCAACATTCACCCCTGACTACCTTTTTTGTCTTTTGGTCTTCAGCAGGGTAATTAAGCACTTTAGTGACAGGTCTCTCCTTAGTATTTTTCTTTAAGTCCTTTTCAGAATACAAGCGGCCTCCTTTTCGATCCTTCAACCAGTCTATCATTTCCATAAAACGTTTTTTCCTGGTTTTCTTTCAGGAAGTCTCCCACAAAGGTTTTTCCCTTTCTGCCCATACTTTCTTTAGTTCCTATGCTTGATATTCCCTCTTTACATTTGGGAAACATTACATACCTTTTACCACTGCTGTTTTCTTGGTTTACAAATAAGTTTTTTGGCTGTGCACAACTCAGACAACAATGTTTATTTACTCATGTTGTTAACCTTGGTTTATAGTTTAGCTGCGGCTATCTACACCCTGCAGGCATTTATCCTCTTAGAACCCCTTTACTGGGTTTCCTCCAAGACTGTGACATGGTTGTCTGGGTTGCAGATTAGTTTATGGTGCCTTCTCCTCTGCATTTACATCCTGAAGATAAAAAGTAACTTTGAGTGCCTCTTCACCTCCCCTGTAGTTTAGCCTTCAGTTAAGGTCTAGATCAGGGGTGTCCAACAGGTGGCCCCAAGACCACAATCTGGCTCGCCAAAGCATCTTATCTGTCCCTCCTGCAACAAACTGTTTTGAATGGACACATGTATGTTGAACGTGGTAATGTGGCCCATCAAACCTTGCCAAGCATGGTAAGTGGCCCCTTATTCAAAACAGGTTGGAGAGTCCTGGTCTACATCCTTTTGGTCAACAAGAACCTCTTTGCGGGACATTTTCAGGTTGTGCTATACCTTGTTCCCTTCTTCTGAGATTAAGGGTTTTACCCCAGTTATATCCACATGCAAACCTGGTTTTAGTAAGACTACTACATTTCAGAACATCTAACGACTTGTTATCCATTTGTTGCCAGTTAATGTTTCTCTCTCTTTTTTTTTTAAACTTCCTTTTCAGTGAGCCTCAGGCTGATGTTGCTGCCATGTCACTAGTCTAATCTTTTTCAAATTGAAATTTTAGTTCTCTCTCTATAATTTAGAGATTCCTTTTTAACTGAATTTTACCATAACGCTCATTTCCTAGACACTCGTACAATTGATTAAGAGAAGCTATGGATACAGAAAATCAAATAAAATGAAACAAATTACATGTAATACAGGGCTGTTAACATCAACAAGTCTGAGCAAATGAAATGTATACTAAGATCAAACAACTAAGAGCTGTAAAATTGCCAAGATTGTGTTTCATAAATTCTTATTCACTATATTAGAATACTACTCAGAATATCACAAAAGCATGGACAAAGTCTGAATTTGTTAACCATTAGCTGAATTCCACCACTGTTCTAAGCTGAAGAACACCTGGTTCAAACTGAAGTCCACGAAGCCTGTCTAACACTAGTCACATCCACATTTACTACAGCATTGGAATTAATCCCAAGGAACTGCACACCTCCCATTATCAACCAAGCCCAGCACAATAAAGCAATTAGCCAGCTGAAGCTGCCTGCTGTTCACAAACTCAAGATGACCAAAGAGAATCCCATCAATCACATGCCTCAGTTCCCTGGAAACCATAAGAAAACTCCATAAAATTCAGCATCTTCAAAACAATTTAATCTATCAATCTGCAAAACCCAAAAAAAAAAAAAAAAAAGAATTCTGTTACAGTGAAATGCAACTCCACTAACGTGATACCCCACAGTATCAAATTACAGGAAAAGGGAATATGATACAATACAAAATCTGGAAAAGTCCAACTAGGTCCAAGCACACTAAGTCTTGCACAATTTGCCAGACGTTTGTCCCAAAGACCCTTCGTAGTGGTTTGTAGGCCTTGAACATTTACCTCAAGAACCACAGGTCCATCTGGTGAGCCAACAAAGGTGGCCAAAAAGGTCAGGCCTGAATTTTCGGCTGCATCTTTGGATTTGGACGTTCCTCTCAAGGTCATTGAAGGCCCAGAGGCCCATTCGATCTCTGGTTCCCAACCT
The DNA here is from genome assembly GCF_019279795.1 of Protopterus annectens. Taxonomy (NCBI): domain Eukaryota; kingdom Metazoa; phylum Chordata; order Ceratodontiformes; family Protopteridae; genus Protopterus; species Protopterus annectens. The sequence goes on along the minus strand of NC_056741.1, from coordinate 447,841,887 downwards.
GCAGTGGGTACCATTTCAGAAGCAGTTAGGGAGGGCGCCACTAGCACATCCGGAAAGCCAATGCAGATGTCCATTCAGAGAGATATGAGGGAATCACGGTCCACTATCTTGGACGTCCTGAGTGGTGTTCCTCTAGCTCCCCCATCTCTAGAAATTCCTTCACCTGACACGGAGCCTAGTCCATATGTTGGCTATTTTTTCTCAACCTAGGGTGGATCTTCCTGGTACAAAGAAAGGTTAAGAAAACTACAACAAAGGAATAGAAGGACATTTTTATGTTACCTCTAGATCATCATCATCATCAACTCCTCCCATCTTTCTACCTGGGGTCTGGATGTAGTGTCAATTGTCGCCGTCTCTCTTGATTCAATGCCACTCTCCTGCCTTCATCACCACTCATGCCTGTCACAGATATTCTCTCTCACAATCAATCCACCTCTTTGCTAGATGCCCTCGATTCCTCTTGCCTTCTTCCTATCTGTCCCCAATCTTCACCAAATTGTCTTCTGCCTTTCTGCACATGCACCCAAACCATTATAATCTGTTTTTTTTTTTTTTTTAATTTTTCTGCAATTGGAGCTACTTTGGCTTTTGCTCTTTATATCTACATTTCTTCATCTGTCCCAAAGTGTGCATCCTACAACACATTTCTGGCGCTTCATCTCCATCACCTCTAGCTTCCTCAACTGCTCTGCCTTTGCTGTCCAGGTTTCTGTACCATATAGTAGTATTGGCTGCACCACTGTTTTGTACACCTTAGTTTTCAGCTTCTTTGGCATTCCTCTGTCATGCACTATACCTGACACTCTATGCCACTTGGCTGCAGCCCCTCTGAATCTTGCTTTATGACACTTCTAGATAAGATATACAGAATTATTAGCCAGTTCCAAAAGAAACTTTGCTTTTAGCATATGATTTGCTCTGGTAGCAGTGCAGCTTAAAGTTTATATTAGACTTTACAAGTAAAGATAATGCTTGTCCTATTAACTTGTACAGGTAATATAAAAAACCTACACTACCATGTGTATAAATTGAGACATTTGTAATGGGGAGAAACATTTTCACAAAAGGTTTAACCAATAGTGCAACTAATTCATTTAAATTAAATCAGTGAGAAAAAAAGAAACTGAATTATTTCTCAACAAAAAAATATCAACATTCAAAAGATGGCCAAAAATGTATACTTAATGGTCAAATTTCTCTTCTCATTTTTCAAACGACACCCTTAAACAATGAAGGGAAAAAAAAGGTGTATTGCCTTTCTTTTCCTAGTTAACCCTCTTTTTGTGTTTTATCACCACCATGTTTTGATATCCAAACTGTAAGTAGTCATATTTATTTATCCTCTGTTAACCAGGTAAGTGGGTTAAGTCCATGAATGGGTACGCACAAACACCCATACGCCCATGTGAATGTGTATAATTAATTAACCTGATGTTTCTGGAGGTGAGAGGAAACAACAATGCTTGGAGCAGAATATGCAAACTCCACAAAGACAGCAACTGAAGATCAGGCTTGAACCTCAAACCCTGGAGCAGAGATCTAACTACTGAGTCAGCAATCTTATATATCATAGACTGAAGTTCTTAATTTAACATTTAAGGCTGCTGTTGAGCATCGAAATGTGATGCAAATAGCCCACACAGAAAGCTGACAGACCCCAACTGGGAGACCAAATGAAATAAGACCATATTCCTATTGTTAAGTTGTTAAATTTCACATACTATGTGTCTCTTTAAATCCACAGTTTGTCCATATACCAAAAATTAGAAAAAGATTCAAAAATCAACAGATTTATAGAAGGTAGACAATGGCATAATAGTGGTAGGAACAAATAAAAGTTTTCAGGTATTCTGGTGGTTATGTTTAATGATCATATCTTCTCAAATGAAAATGGAACTGCCCTGACAGTGCAAATGCCACCTGCTTTGACTGAACAGCAGTGACTGCCTAGCAGATCAAGGTTACCAACCAAATCAGTCAAAAGACAAAAACTAACTTACACATTTCAAATGCACATCTAAAAGGATAAATGTCACCAGTGGAATATTACCCTGAATCTATGGTTTGAACATCCATAGGCTGCTTGCTAAGTGTTCTCACAGACTTGTATTAAACTCAACTATTCCTACAAATTGCCTTTATTTTCTTCGCTGCTCCTGTGCACTACAAAAACATACTACATCAATGAACAGAGCCCTACTCTGCATAGTAGATAACTTATGAACAGGCCAGAGACTGTCACGTTGAAACACAAAAATATGCTGATTTGTAATGGTTCTTCCAAAATTACCAAGTACATAAGAAGAGATTTATGTCTACAGCTGGAATATGCACAGTAATCAAATAATGTAACTGCAAGGCATGTGGGTGACTGGTTCCATTTTGGGTTAAGTTTTCTAAGCATCCTCAATCTTAACTGCATACTTAGTTTTACTTTAAATGGCACACACTGGCTCTCCAGCTTTTTCCACTTACTGACAGCAGGTGCGATTCCCCCCACTGATCCAGGTCCAGGAATGTTCCCTACGACCGCTGCTGCCTGAGCTGCTGCTGCTGCCTGTGCTGTAGCAGCCTGCTGCTGCATCTGTCGGTGACATTGACGCAAATCAAATACCTGAAAAGCAAGCAGAAAACGGAAAATACTGATTAACTAAATATAGATCAACACCTTGAAATAGGAACTGAAGCTTCCTTTCCAAGCAAGAAACAGACTGCCATGTGCAGCAAACATGTTGAAGGTACAGACCTGCACACCTTGACAATTAACATTACTAACTTTAGCTAGCAGTACACAGAAGACAGTTATGGTTGTATCACCACCCTTTACACAAGATGATAATCTTCATCTTGATGATTACCATTCACCTCTGGGGCTCAAGGCATGAAATGGGTTAAAAGTTTGATTGCACAATTATGTATTATTTGTCCTATGAAATTCATTCATTCTCTGATTACCCACTTAACCCTTTGCATCGATGTGGAGGAAAGTACAATTGTGTACAATCTTACCATAACAGTAGATGTCCTTCTCTTCATTGCGGAGGTATTATTTACTAAATGGATTCCCTGCCAAGGGTAGCCCAATGTCTGACCAGTATACCAAAGTCTTAAGATTTTATAGACATTGTATGTCATGAGTATGCTCCTTGCTCAAGGCATAGGGCATAAAAGTGATGTACGGACGTATGTACCTTAGAACTGAATAGCCCCAGGAGGACAACAGTTCTAGGAAGTAGGAGGAACATGTGCATCCAGAAGGAGAAAATGAAAAGAGTAGAGTGGGGGGGGTGAATGCTGCAACACTGAAGAGAAGGACATCTACAACTGTACAATGTCCTTCCATATCACTACTGCAGTATTCTTTACTACAGGGAGAGTTCAAAAACTCAAGAGGGAACCTGGGAAGAGGAAGGCCCAGAAGAACCCTCAAGAAATCCTTGCAGGATAGCTCTAGCAAAGCCAGAACTTGCTCTGGAACAATATCCAATTTGTAGTAAAGGTATGAACAGACATCCAAGTAGCAGCCTCAAGGATGGAATTGATATCCAATCCTTTGAAGAAAGCACCAGAGGAAGTCATGGCCCTGGTAGAATGAGTCTTTACAGAGGTAGGAAGGCTTTTCCCATGAAAGGATTAATAAAAACAAATGAACTTCGAGATCCATGAAGAAACGTTTTGCTTAGAAACAGCCAAACCTAGAGATCTGGGATGAAAGGAAATCCAAATAATATCTGAGCTGTCCATGCAAATCCAAGATGTGAAACACCTTCATTAACCACCTTGGGCATAAAAGAAGTATTAGTACAGACAGGCACCCTGTCCGTGTTCCTATGAAAAAAAACAAAAAAGGAGAAACAGCCATAAGAGCCTGAAGTTCAGACACACTCTTAGCTGAAGTAAGGGCCAAAAGAAGAACAGTCTTCCACGTAAAATGTTGTAAGGAAGCTGAAGATGCAGGCTCAAAAGGAGTCTGAGTCAATTTTTCAAGAACAAAATTAAGATTCCAGGACGGTGGAATAGGGTCCCTTGGGAGGTTTGATATGAAGGACATCTTTAAGAAATTGCTTGACCTCAAACCTAGAGGCCAGAGGAGGAGTTAATAGCAAACAAGCAGAAATAGCTGAAAGATGAGCTTTAATTGAAGGATAAGCTAATCCAGCATAGAGCAATTCACACAAATAAGAGAGAACCAAAGGGATCTCCACAGAAAGTGGATCTGGTTATGAGCAAGGCACCAAATAGAAAATCTCTTCCATTTGGATGCATAGGATTTTCTGGCAGTGGGTTTCCTGGCCTCCTGCAGAACAGTACAGTTTTGTACCTACCATAAATGTAGATGTTCGAGGATCCACATTGCTGCAGTCCTAACTATTGGGTAGTCCGCTGTCCAGTCGGCCCGAATACCAAAGTATATGGCTGACGTCGGTCAGGGCGCATTAGCGTCAGGGTACTAATGCGCATGACCGACGCCATATCCTCAGTCTTTTCTTGCCCCAGATGTCAGAAGACCCTAAAAAGACAAGGCCCAATATACCTGCACCAAAAATATGTACAATATATACAGAATTATCAGCATATAACCTCACCTACACAACCACCCCTAAACACAGAGGGAAGGAGGGAGGCAGCAATGTGGATCCTCGAACATCTACATTTATGGTAGGTACAAAACTGTACTATGTTCTTCATTCCACATTGCTGCAGTCCTAACTATTGGGTAGAATCCCAAAGCAGAGGTAAGGGAGGCTGGCAAATCATAAAGAAGCAGGAGCTGACAACATGCCTTGCAAAATAGCTGTGGCAAAACCAGCCCTAGACTTAGAGTAGAGAGGAAGGTGATAATGCTTAGAGAAAGTATGCACTGAACTCCAAGTAGCTGCCTCCAAAATATCCTTAGTTGCCACCCCTTAGAAATGCTGTTGAAGTGGCAGTAGCCCTAGTGGAATGAGGCCTAATCCCAGCTGGAATCTCCTTGCCATGATGGGAATAACAAAATGCAATGCAAAACCCAATCCACCTAGAAATAGTTTGTTTTGACACAGGCTTGCCCACAAAGCAAAAGAAACAAACAACTGCTGAGACTGCCTAAAATCCTTAGTCCTGCTTAAATAATAACGCAATTGCCTGTGTACATCTAAAGTGTGCAAAATCTTTTCCCCTTTATTTTGGGGTCTGCATAAAAAGTAGGCAAATGAATAGTTTGGTTTAAAGCCACACTAGAAACCACCTTAGGCATAAAGGAAGGATTAGTGCGTAATGATACCCTATCCTTATGGAAAATCAAAAGGGCTCTACTGCCATAAGGGCCTGCAACTCAGACACCCTTCTTGCAGAAGTAATAGCCAACAGAAAAGCAGTCTTCCATGACAAGTATTTCAATTCAGCAGTGCACTGAGGCTCAAAAGGTTGTAGAGTAAGTTTTCCAACACAAAATTGAGATCCCAAGCAGGAGTAGGAGCTCGGGGTCTTATATTCTTTGCCCCTCTAAGAAACTGCTTGAACAAAGGATGCGAAAACAATGGTGGGTCACAATCATAGTGAGCTGAAATTGCTGCAGCATGAATCTTAATGGAAGAGAAGGACAAACCTTTGTCCAATAACTCAGTAAGATATTGAAGAGCCACCTCAAATTAGGCTCAGAAATCTCCAAATTATTTGCTGTACTCCAAAATAAATCTCTTCCATTTTCACTTTCCTTGTACTAGGTCTTCTAGCTTCCATAATCACATTTAAAACTTGTTGAGGAAGATGAGACCTGCTGTGTTTCAACACAGAATATGCCAGGCTGTTAGATGAAGAGAGTGAAGCTTGACATTGAGCAGATGACCGTCCTTCTGAGATAACAGATGTGGAATCAAAGGTAAAGGCCATGGAGGCTTCCTTACCAGACTCCTTAGTAGTGGGTACCAGTGTTGCGAGGCCAATCTGGAGCTATTAAAATCATCCTTGGCCTGTCTTGTCTGACCTTTAAGAGCACCTTTGGAAGAAGAGGCAGAGGTGGAAAGGCATATACATGAAGATTTTCCAACTGAAAGACAGAGCATCCACTTTCCAAGCTGTGTGATGAAACCCCTTTGTGCAAAACTTTGGCAGCTGGTGGTTTAGTGGACGAACAGATCTATGTCTGGAGTTCCCCATGACACTGTCAATTTCTGAAATACATGAAGATCCAGTTTCGTGGGGATCCATGATTTGTCTGCTTAACACATCTGCTAAGGAGTTCTGTGCTCCGGCAGAAACCTTGCCTGAAGAGTTAGTTGCAAGCTGAGTGCAGTCTCCCATAAAATCATTGCTTGCCTGCATAGAGGATAAGAATGTGTTCCCCTTGTTTGTTGATGTACCACATGACAGTTGTGTTGTCTGTTAGAATCAACACCTGCCCTGGAAGAAGTAACTCCTTGAAAGCCATTAATGCAAACTGGACTGCTAACATCTCCTTCATGTTGATATGTAGATGCTGTAGTCTGGCAGGCCACTTGTCTTGTATCCACTTTCCTTTTAGATGAGCTCCCAAGCAATGTCCGAGGCATCTGTCGTTAAAATCTGACTCGCCTCTGGCCGGGTCACAGAGAGTCCCTTGTTTAGGTGACATTCCTGAGCCCACCACAGAAATTCCTTTTGAAGGCAAGGTATTATTGGAATGACAGTGTCCAAATCCTGGCAGTGCTGTGTCCATACATTTTTGAGATACCATTGCAGCTTCCTCATATGCAGTTTGGCATTGGGAAGCACCAGAATACAAGATGCCATGAACCCTAATGCTTGAAGGACTGTCCTTGCAGTCAGCCGGACTGATGAGATAGTTGATGGAAGTAAAGGGATAGACTCTTTTGTTTGTCTGGGGTTAAAAAGGCCATCTGGGCTGCTGTATTCAGTCTCACACCCAGAAAGCACATGTCTTGAGAGGGTACTAGACTGGACTTTATTTCGTTCACAGAATACCCTAGGCATCTTAGCACTGCTATAACATATTCCAGATGCTGTAGAAGGTCTTCCTTTTCTTGAGCCAGAATCAGGCAGTCGTCCAAGTAAGGATAGATTTGAATTCCTTTTAGCCTGAAGAAAGCTATCACTGGAGCCAGAACCTTTGTGAATACTCTGGACGCAGTAGATAAGCCAAAGGGCAATGCAGAGAACTGATAATGAGAATTTCATACTTCCTGCAACTTAGTCTTATAGGCACATGAAGGTAAGCTTCCTTGAGATCTAAAGTTACCATCCAGTGATCTTTGCCCAGCAGAGGTAAAAGCTGTAACATCTTGAACTTTGGAATGTCCAGATAAGTGTTGAGGATAGATAAATCCAAAATTGGTCTCCACGTGTTCCCCTTCTTTGGTACTAGGAACAGGCGGGAATAAAATCCTAGGCCCCTTTCTGATACAGGGACTGGCTGAATGGCCCCTATTTGGAGTAACAGAGAAATTTGCTTGTGAGCCTCTTTCCTTTGTGGGGGAGCCACGTCTGGCATGCCTTTGAAAGGGGCAATGTATGGAAATAAAACCTGTAACCGTGGTGAATGATATCCAACACCCATCTGTCTTGAGTAATTAAATCCCAATTTTCTTTGAAAAGAGACAGTCTTCCTCCCAAAGGAGCTGCCAGGCGAGAATCTACTGGCAGCTGAGTCATTGGGTCTGTTAAAGGACTGACCCTGCCCTCACCAGAAGTCTGAGCAGGTGAACTCCTGTTCTAGGCAAAGAACCTTGAGCTCTGCCGTCTAGACCTACCCCTAGACTGGGAATCATAAGCAGGATATGTCCATCCCTTAGTAGGCCAATTTCTACTAAACTTGGCTGCACCTGCAAAAATCTTTAACAGTTTGCATAGACTTAGCTTTGTCCTCCATTTTCTTTAAAACTGCTTCCACAGGCGAACCAAACAACACATCAGACTGTAAAGAAGCATCCAAAATCCTTGTCTTAACATGCTCAGCTAAATTCTGATCCCTCAACCAGGCATGCCTGCGAAGAACAGAACTAGTGGCAGCCACCCTCGAGGAGGCCTGTACAGCATCAAAACCACATTGCAAAGAATGCTTACCCACTTGTTCAGACACATGAACTAAATCCAGCAACTCTTTACACTCAATACCTTCCGCCAAAGCATCCACCTTAGATTTCAATTGTGAAAGGAGATAATTTTGATATTTTAGCATGTGAAACTGACAATTCAACGCCCTCATGGCTAAAGTGGAAGAAGTATACACTTTCTTTCCCCATCTATCCAAAGCCCTTGCCTCTTTATCAGTGGGAACAGGGTTTTTAACAACAGAGGCCTTAACACCTTTAGGTCCCTGAGAAACAGTTTCGGGTCTGCCCTTGGACTCTTAAAAAGATACTTATGAGCTTCAGGCACCCTATAGTACCTATCAGGTTTAACAGGAGCAGGAGGCAAAGAATCAGGGTTCAGGAAAGCCTCTGCAAAAACATCTTCCACCACATTCAACACAGGAGGTATAGCTAAGGGCCTATGCTGGGGTAAAAACAAGAATTCCCTAAGCCTTTTCCTGGAATCAGAGTAATCTTGGCCTTCCCACTTAAAGTGCTCCCTCATGGAATGCAGAGTCTCTGAAAATGAGAAATCCTCAGGAGGGTGGAATCATCCACATCAGAATCAGAATAAGGAGGATACTCCTGCAAGTCTTCCGAAGACTCAGAAGCCTCTGAACACTGTTCAAAACTCTCAAACTCAGGCTCCACCCTAGGCCTCTTATCAGGAGGGCATAGAACCTCTAATCATAGTAATCAAATCTTCTGCCATTTTAAGCATATGTTTCTTAGGCACAGAACCTGAAGTGCTAGGAGAAGCCCCACTGAAGCTAAACTTGGCCTACCTCTCAAAGTTTTGGAAACAGAGGAGGCTCTAACTACCTTGGGAAGAGAGGGAAGAACAGTTACCTGAGAAGCCCCTCAGCCTGGCCTACCTCCTGAGAAGGCACATCCTGTAACAGTAAAGTCTCTGCCTGAGACTCCAAAGAAACTCCTGGCAAAACCTCTGGCTCCACTGAGTTTTTCTAAGAAGAACCCGTCCGGGACTGCGGTTCATCAACCCATCCGGCGGCATTTTGTAATTACAACGCTTCCCAAACACTAACCTGGCACAGTCTAACCTTCTCTTAATAGTGCGTTTGTTAAATCTAGCACAAGAGCGGCATCCAACAACGTCGTGCTCAGGCCCTAAACAAGGTATACACAAGGTATGGTAATCCCTATGAGGTATCTGTTTCCCACAAGAAATACAGTTATTCACTTTTTCTGACATCCGGTTAAATACTGAGGCAAGAAAAACCAAAAACTTTGATTCGGTCTGAAACTCCGACTTCAGAAACAACCTGCACTCGCAAAACTGCTTCTGCATCGGACCATGCGGCAAAAAAGACTGAGGATATACTTTGTTATTCGGGCCGACTGGACAGCGGACTACCCAATAGTTAGGACTGCAGCAATGTGGAATGAAGAACATCCTAAGCATGTCCTCAGGGAAAAAAAAAAGTGCCTAAAAGAGATCAAAATCCTATCACCCACAATGTCAGCTGAAGAGTGGACAAGTGAGAATGGATGACAGACCCCTTGTCTTGCGTGGAGTAGGTCCATGCTGTGAGGTAACTTGTTACGACTGCCCTTGTCTAGGTGTAGAAGAAGGGGGAACCCATGCTGTCTGGGCCAAAAGGGAGTAACCAACAAGATTTTGCTCTGTCTTGAGCAGGACCCTCAGAATGAGAGGATGAGGATGGAAGGAGTAGAGAAACATCCTCTTCCAGGAAAAAGAGAGGGCATCCGCTTTCCAGGCCAAAGGATATGGGATTCTCGTACAAAAAGGAGGAAGTTGTCTGTTCAAAGGGGAGGCAAAAAGATCTACCTGAGGAGTACGCCACTGATGGACAATGTCCAGAAACACATCTCTGTGAAGCATCCATTTGTGAGCCTGCTCTGAAGGAATATATACAGCTTGAAGAGTTACTTGATATTGGACAGCTAGATCCTAAACTTGAAAAGTCAACCTACCCCCCACCCACACATACACACACACACACACACACACACACACACACACACACACACACACACACACAACTTGGTGATGTACTGCATTACTGTGGTATTGTCTGTAACGATTTTGAGGGAATCTGGAAGAGAGAGAGATTGAAAGGTCTGAATGGCAAAAAGGAGAGCTCTCATCTCCTTGATATTGACATGGTCTAATCTCTGATGAGGGGGCCTAAGAACCAGGACCTTGGTGGGACTGAAAGACTCTCCATACCTAGTGTCTGAGGCATCTGAAAAAAGTTCCTGAGTGGGTACTGGGGGCTGAAATGGAAGTCCCGGGTGGACAGGCAGCTAATGAAGCCACTTGTGAAGCTCGAGATTGAGGCATGGAAGAAGAGGGGCTGGATAATCTAAAGGATGACAGTGATGGAGCCATACTAACTTTAAGAACCACTGTAATTTTCTCACATGAAGCCTGGCTAGAGGTACTATAGGAATGGTGGAAGCCATGAAACCTACAGCTCTGAGAAACTCCCTGTCTGTAAATGAAACCTGAGGAAGAAACGACTGAAAAAAGAATCAGACAAAGAGCCTTGGGAGGAGGCAGCCAGGCCATCATACGGCTGGGTCTGGAGCCTGCAACCAAGAAACACATGATCTTGAGAAGAAACCAAGGCTGATTTCTGGAAGTTTACTGTAAACCCCAGGCTTTATAAGAGGCAAACAGTACAGTGAAGGTGCCAAAGCAAGGTCTCGGGCGAGGAAGCCTGAATGAGGACGTCATCCAGATAAGGAAAGCTCTGAACTCCTCTCATCCTGCAAAATGCAATCACAAGAGCGATGCATTTGTTGAAAACCCTTGGGGCAGTAGAAAGACCAAAGGGCAAAGCAGAGAATTGAAAATGCAAGGAAGAAACAGAGAAAATCAAAACCTTCCTGAAAAGGGGATGAATAAGGACATGAAGATAAGCATCCTTGAGATCCAGAGAGGTAGGGGAAAGCCTGGGGAAGGAGGAGAGGAAACAGGGTCTGAAGGGATAACATCCGAAAGGAAGAGATCTTCAGGAAGGTGCTGAGTTGAGAGAGGTCTAGAATGGGCCTCCACCTGGAAATCAGAAATATTCTGGAATAAAACTGAATGCTGCCTTGAGATAGAAGGCCCTGAAGTACTTCTGGAAAGAAAGCTGTTCCTGAGGAGGTTCAGGGATGCCCAGAAAGGGAGGAATGGATTTCCACACCATGAAGTACCCTGATGGATGATTGGATGATGGACAGAACCCAAAAGTCTTGAGAGATCCTTAACCAACTGAGAAGGGACAGAAAAAGATGAAGAGATAAAGGAACATGACTGAGGAAAGGGGAAAACAGTCAGCTGGAATCTGGTTTATCTTGAAAAGGAGGTTTCTGAGAAGAGGAAGTCTGAGTAGATTTAGCAGGAAGAATCTGCCTAGAACCTTTTTACCCATGGGAGGAGACCAAGGCTGTCTGCGAACAAAAGCAGACTTAGAGGGAGAATTCCTTTGGAACTTGGGAATAGGAGAAACAAAGACATGTTTCAAGTCTTGTAAGGCTTTTTCCTTTATCTGCAGACACTTAAAAAGCTCAGCAGCTGCAGAACCAAACAAGTTCTTATTATCAAGAGGAGCATTCAGCACTTTAGCCTTAATGTTATCAGGAAAGGCTGGGGACAAACCAAGAACAGCATATCAAAACAGAACCAAAAGCAGCAGCTCTAGAAGAGACGTCAGCTGCATCATAACTACATTTAATAGAATGGTGGGCTACCTGAGAAGTGGAGACCAGTAAAAAAAAAAAAGGGGGCCGAAGACTTCACTTTAGAATCAGGAATGTTGGAGATAGCCTGGGAAGCCTGAGAAAGAAGGGCTAAAATATACTTGGTCATACAAGTCTGGTAATTAATAGCCCGAATAGCCAAGGAAGCATCAGTATATATTTTTGCCCAGCCATTCCATGGCCCTACTGTCCTTGTCTGAAGGAAGCAGTTTAGTAGAAGGCAAAAGCTTAGAGGGTTTGTCAGACGAGATATACCACACAGAGGGGTCAGGAGGAGGTCATTTGTAACAAAACTTATAGTCATCAGTCACCTTGTAAAACCTGTCAGGTTTCTTAGGAGATGGAGATTGAGAGTTTGGGGCCATAGAAGCAACAGAAAAAGTATCTAAAAGACCAAGACCAGAGGAACAGCATAGGGCTTAGGGGACTTCATCTGGAGGAGCTCAAAATATCTCTTCTGAATGTCAGAAACCGGAGATCAGTCCCATTTAAAGTACTCCATCATATAAGAAACAGTATCCCCAAAACAGAGTTCCTCAAAAGGAGAGTCTGGGCTAATAACAGTCTTCCTCTTTCAGAGCCATAATCCAAGGGAGAAGGAATCTGAGAGGAATATGTCAGGGACACTTCCCCAGAATCCAAGTCCTCATCAGAGGAGTACTACTGAGCCTCCTGAGTGGGGTAGAGGACCAAGGAGCAGGTACAGAAACTCCTTCGGTAGGTTTCAATGTCATGAATGCATTAAACAACCTCTGGGTAAAATCCTGCCATTCAAACTTAGGAGCAGGGGAAATATGCTTAATTTTTTGTTTTTTCTTTTGAGGGACATATGCCCTAAACACCCTTGGAGGTTCAGACCCTTGCCTACATTCAAGTAGGACAGTACGAATCTCCTCCCAAACAAGTAACTGCAGAATCCCCCTCAGATCCTCTAAAATGATCAGTGAAGGCTCCCCCTCAACATCCAGAACAGATGTCTGTGGAGCTTCCAAGGACACGTGAGAAGTTGGATCTATGCCGGCCTCTGATACAGTCACAGAAGAGGAATCAAGACATAACAACCAGGCAATCCTCAGGGCCTTCACCAGCCTCAAGAGAGATGTCTGGTGGAGGTGGGAGAGCAAATTAGACCTGACTCTCTTGGCCTTTTTCTTGGCAGGTAGCTGACCTTTAGGATGGAAGGATTCCTCGATTGCACCCTGCACCAGCAATTTAAGATGCTGGTTCTTCAGGCAGATGGACAAGGAGGAAAGATGACTACATAGAAACTTAGGCACAAACAGAACACTGCATATGGTCATGAGAAGCACCCAAACAGAAGCAGCACTGCTCATGACAATCCTTATGAAGAATCTGCCTCCCATACTGACATTTTCCCTTTCTGGATGACATGAAAACCCACAACACTAAAAAAGAAAGAAAAGATAAGAAACTCCAACAGGGCACTTAACTGAAATACGGCTCGGTAAACAGCAAAGAAGAAGAGTTCAAGTTCTAACCGATGTTCAGTGATGGCGTTCAGACTGGCTACAATGAAGCTCTGAGGTATGTACATCGCCTTTATGTCCTAAGCCTTGAGCAGGGAGCATACGTATGACATACAATGTCTATAAAATCCTAAGGCTTTGGTATACTGGCCGGATGCTGGGCTACCCTTAGCAGGGAATCCCTTCAGTAAAGAATACTGTAACAGTGACATGAAAGGACTGGGTACAAGGCATAGAAAATTATCCTGATTGGGGTAAACATATCTAGAGTTTCCACTACAGATCAACCAGACATACACAGCCCTCATTTACTCCCACAAAGGAGTTAGCCCACAGCAGATCTAGCTTTTCTCACCCTTGCTACTCATCTACTGTCCCAAGCTATGAAAAAATTCAAGCAGATGTTAGCTTGAACAGATGCCCTGTTTCTGGGCCAACAGCTCAATTACTTAATTTCATACTGTCATACTCCTCCTGAACGTACAAGAGGATTACCTTACCACATCAGATGCTGAACATTTCAAGTTACCATACAACTTAACAAGGGCATACTGCCTCTGAATCATGAGTAGAAATACACACAGCTGGTTATCCCAACTACAAAGGAGTCTAATTAAACTAAGAGGAAGCATTTTTTCAAAAACTCACGCATTAAGAGCAGATTTTCATAAACTCACTCATTAAGATTTAGTCTAAAGCAGAACAGAAACTTTGGTTAATTTAATTTATCTACCTGTTATCCAGGAAATCTCTCAACCACTAAGTGCAAGAATTTTGACAAAGCAGAAATAATAGGGGACAAATTCTAAATATTGCTCTCCTAAACTCAGGAATGTGCCAGAACAGGGTTTCTGAGACAGAATGCATTTTCTGAAGGATATGAAGTCTGAAACTCCAATGTCTATCATTATGCCTGGCAGTTGGCACAAAGGATTAAGGAGCTGTTAATGAGTGGTTTCCTCTGGTCCAGTGATCCAGAGTTTGATTCCCTCAGCCTCCATTGCCTATGTAATTCTGAGCAAGTCACATAACCAGGCAGTGCTCCCAGGCAGAGTCTGGAAAAGGTCCACAGACATCAGTGCTCTACCCCTGAAAACAAATATAAATACATAAATAATTAGTGACTTCAGTGCTCTGAACTATCAGAAAACTACACATTTTATGAGGAACAGACTAGAAATATGTGGCAAAAGTCTGGACATTCTGCGACATTTCGGACATTTGAGAGGCAAGTAAAGTAGAAGTACTTCTTTTAAAGGGAGATCATACCTCTAAACTATTTAGCATAAGAAATCTGGACAAAGCCAAAGATCATTGGGGGGGGGGGGGCAAACACCCAAAATCAGGAACAGATTTTAAATTAGTATGTATTTTCTGAAGACTATGAAGTATGAAATTCAAGTATCTCCATTATTTAGTGACTTCAATTCTTGACTTATCAGAAAACCAGATATTTTTTGAAGAACAGACCAAACAATATGACAAAAATCTGGACAGTTGAGAGGTACGAGTGTGATCTGAGATGGCTGTCTGGTTAAGTAAGTTGCTCACAGTTTGCAATGCAAATGGAAATTGAGAGAATCAAACTTCGGCCTAAAGATGGAAGCTCATTAATTAATCACACTTATAGCTCTCGGAGCTAAAGTGTAGAATGCAAACTGGTAAAACTGTTACCCTTATAAAGTGGAACTTTTTATCATTCAGTAGAAGGAAGTCAGAACTAAGTTCCAAGCAGTCCCTGCACAATGTCAGTTCAGTCTGGGTCTACTTGTTAGGATATTTGAGGAGCAAAATGCCCCTGCAACAGTTGCTTCACTGATAGGGACACATTGAAATGACAGGCAGCATGAGTGCACTGAACTGCTTCAGTTTCAGCTTACCTACTTGTGTCTACACAGTTACGGTTACACATAAAATGGCAGGTGTAAAAGTACATACAGAAATCATGTAATATGCACAATTAATTAAAACCAGTTATCTTTTTGAATCCTCACATAACATTTCAACTGTGATACAAACTCTGCCTTGCATTCCAGGGAGTTTTGAGTCCTTCTGGACATACTTTCCTTCACAAGGTACTCTACAGTGAGCAAGATCCACTTCCAAATCCAGGCCACCAGTGTTACATGAAGTAATCCTACTGCTTCACTGATAAACTTGCTGAGATGGGGGTTAACAGAAATATGAGAAGTCATTACTGTAAAACTTCTGTGATGTTTACTTGTGATTAATTGTTTTTGCTCTGACACCTTTCTAAATCATGACAAGTGCTGATCACTCACCTTGATATAAGCACCAGGGTATATTTTGTGCACAGCATCTCCAGGTGCACGTCCCGCTTCTCTGTCCAGGTAATAACTCTGCACAAAGACTGCATGATCACTCAGGCATCTCATCCAGACATCACCCTCACCCCGACATTCCAGTTGCACACCTTTACCAATATGTAACCTGTAAATTAATACAATATACAATTACAGACAGGAGTAGCAAGAGAAAAGAAGAAAATTCCATTTTATTAGTACTTTAACTCTGATCAGGCACCTTACATCAAAATAATGAAGTATTTGGAGACTGTGAATTTCCAGAGTCTTTACATTAATCACTCACAGAGATTCATCTTGGAAGAGTGGGTCATGAAATATCACTCCAATAATGAAATGCATCTGATACTACAGCACAAAGAGGTTTAAGACTATGAGCTGTAAATGAACTTCATTGTACAGTCTTGAGTTTAATTTCCTCGGCCTGTGTGTGTACCGTAAGCAACTATGAATATGTCACTTACCAGAAAATACTCCCTATTCAACCAAAAAAGACACATCTAGTAAGTTTATTGAAAAACCCTTAAACTGCTTAACCGGTTGGATAGGCAGATGACATCAAATTTGTAAGAAAGTAAATAATGTGTGTGCTACTGAGACTGAGTGGTCTCCTGGAATTTCCTCTCTGAACTCCTTAAGGAGGTGGTGCTTCATATGGAAAGCCTTAATTAATCCAAAAGTCCACTTCACTGAGCTATCTGGACAAAGGTGCCTTGTAGTGAATTATCACTTATCAGCTAGGAAACTAATACTTATACATGAACATTCACAATGTCAGTTCATATTCAGGACAGCATTCTGCAGAAGGTCTTTGATTGCAGAACCTCTTTTCTTCACTTTCACACAATTTTTCAAATTTCTGTACACAATCTCCCACAAAGACAGCATGTCTCCTTTAGGCCATGGTAGCATCTCTGTGCCTAGGGATAGAACTCTCCTCGGACTGAACATCCAGGCTGCAATTACTGATGGATGCAGTACAGTCAGCTGAAAACATTAAAGATGCAATCACAAAAGGTAGTAATTTCTATAATGAAATGACTTCCAGCTGCATTACCCAGGATATTACATAAGTGATGATCACAGAATATGTGCAGCTTGACATCCTTTTAGCGAGGGTCTACTTTACTACAGTTAGCAGTCATGATTGGGCATATGAATTTAACAAAGTGACCAATTTTTCTAAAGACATCCATTTTCAAGGTAAAATCGCAATTATTGACAGACCGCTACAATATACAAAATACATTTCAAAAATTTTGCACAAACGAATGAGAGCTGGACAAATTATAGAAATAACACAAATGAAGGCAAAAGGCAACCTGATCCACTCCCAAGTATTTATTTGGCGCTTTTGTTTATAAAATACAAACTACTTCAGAATAAAAGCTTTAAGACTTGAACCATAGTGGCCAGCTCATTTATATATGCACAAAAACTATATGATAAACTTGCCTCAGTTTGAAACCAGCATTTAAAGATATATTACATTTGCAGTCTGTATCACTTGCATTTTCATATACATTACATACTTTCCCACTGCTAAGCTACACAAGCTTTTATTCTGAGGAAGTTTGTATTTTATAAACAAAAGCGCTAAATAAATACATGGGAGTGGATCAGTTTGCCTTTGCCTTCATTTGTGTTATTTCTACAGTTTGTGGGTGTCGTGGAAGTTTTGAGGTGGACAAATTAGTTAAGATATCTCAGACACCACCAGATGCATAAACTTGGTGGGGAGGGGTTGGCCCAAATGGATAATGAATCCCTGTAGCATATAAAACAAGGCTCTCTGTACCTGAATTTACAGGGTGAGTATGACAACATATCTTACCTTAAAAGGAGGTGAACGATTCTTGATGGGAGAACTATGATGTCATATTTCCCTCAGTAGCAGCTTAGGCATTCTCTGCTGAGCCAAAGTCCTGCCCTTGATAAACTCATAAAAGGCTGAAAGAGTCAATACACAGACCTTCACAGTTAAGGAGCTGAGACCTAACTCAAAAAAAGTCTCAGGCAAAAAAAAAACAAAACAAAAAAAAAAGTGTCATTCAAAAGACCTAACTCAGGAGAAACAGAAAACTTTGCAGACTACAGCAGGTGGAAAAATCTCCATTTATATTGTATACAGAGCCGGATCCAGCACTAGGTGACTGTTAGACAGGTGGGGTTGGGGGCTTACTTATATATTTAAAAAAAATAAATAAAAACTTCTATAAATAAAACAAGCTCCATCACCTTGCGGAAGACTTTGTAAACAGCAGGGCTTTAGGAACTTGCAGGGGACATCTGTTAAGACGTGACAAGCCTACAGGAGATTTGATTTAGGCCATCAGACCAGCCAGGCAAAAAAACAGGAGATTCTGAACATCCAGGTACTCATCCATTACCCTGCCTAGGGCCTCATTTGACCATATTCCAGCTCTGCTTATAGGCAAAGCCCTCCCTCAAGGGTTTCCTTGTGTATGTTTTTATTTTTAATTTTATTTATATATATATTTATATATATATATATTTATATATATATATATATATATATATATATATATATATATATATATATATAAAACTCATAACCACCAGACCCTTTTAAAGTTACAACTTTGTTACAGTAAGATTAAAAAATATATGTATACTGTAATAATATTAGGATTCCCTTGAAAGGAAAAACTTCAAATAGTGTATGCATAAAAGAGGATCATGATCAGGTCTATAATCATAACTAGTTTGTTACTTGTCTGAAAAATAAATGTCAAGAAATTTACCTTGAAAACATCACTCTAGAGATAGATTCACTCCCAAGATGAATTTATTGACAAACAAGCTGATGAAGACTGAACTGCATTTTTTAATAAAGGAGTTCTAGATGCTGTTTACGTGGTAACTAGCAGCACTAAGATAACTTACTGCTTTACCAGTAAAGTTCACGTCCAAGAATGCTTTTGGATAAATCAGAAAGCTCAGTATATTACATACAAGATTAAGATGGGGTCTTCTATCATAACCAAAATGCTATGTGTTCAAGACATGGATGCCAAGAAATTCATCTTGACAGCAAAGCTTAAGAGGTGAGTCCTGGTATCCATGGTAAGAACATATCATAATCCTTTGTAATGTATGGAGCTTTACCTGCTCCCATGTACTATACAGGTTAGAAAGCAATTGTGAGTTCAATGACTTCCTACTACTTTTCTGCTGGTGCTGAGTACTGCTAAGTACAAGATTACTGCTTTTGATGTCAGAAAAGTGCTTAACAAGCCTGTTGTTTCAACTGATTTTTGGAGCATAATCATGTCACTCCAGGAACCTCAATACAGCTACAATCAAACAATTTGCTATCATTATAAACTTACCCAAGAAAAGACCTGCTAAGTTCAATGTATGACAGAGGTATGTTGCAGCTACATTTGTTGATAAATCAATATTTTAATTTGCTCACAGAATGTAGATGATGTAGGTAAATTTGAGTGCTACGAAGAATGAGGTTTCATACTAATTGGCTTTGAATGACAGTGATGTTAAATGTGCAAGCTAATGAGCAAAGTGGAAAAGAGAGGGAAACTATGAAGTAATCTGCTCGTCTGAGCAATCCTATGCATTGCCTGGTAGTAATGATACAAAGAAGATAATATGCAGTAATTGAGACTTGTTATCTTAGGATCATGCTGATGAGGACAGCAACTCTTACAATAACAATCTACCAGCCCTTTATCATGGGATCCCCTATTATGAATCTACATATTCTGTTTTGGGAAGTCTTGAGTCTCCACAAATTGCTTAGAGAGGTGGCACCAATGCATGGTAGTGCTTGTATGAGGGTAGAGAGAGATACCCATTCCTAGAGATTCCTTTGTATGCCTAGTGAACAAGTTATTAGCTTGAAAGTCCAAAACGGTGGTGGGTACTGTGAGCATCTAAAATTAGATATCTGGGCTGAAAACCATCAAAAACAGCAAGAAGATTCAAATTATTCTAGCTAGTTAACAGACATCAGTAACTGAAGTGTGTATAATATCCATGAGGTCAAAAAAGGAGGAAAAGTGAAGTTAAAGAAAGAACAGCTGTGAAAAATCAGAAGGGGATATAAAGTAGTGTGGAGCAGTAGTGAGAAAAAACATGACAATGGCAGTTGAAGGAGAAAATTCACTCTGAACAGAAAGATTAACAAAATGCACTCAGACTTTCAACCGAAGTTTCTCCCTTTTGTAATACAGAGAAATGAATAACAGAAGTTTGCAAGAAAGAGATTGTGCTTTATCCAGGTGTTGAGGAAATAACTGGTACGCAAACTGCTAAAAACGATATGAAAGAAAATGGTAGAATGCCAACTAAAATATATATAAAAATGGCACAGTAACTGTCTGAACTTGGGAATAGGTCATGCAGAGACAGCTGGAGGTTTGCAACAGTACCAGAAAAAAAAATCAAAGGGAATGACTCTAAAGACTTTAAGAGAAAATGCCTCAGCACATGGATTGGACTTTTTCTATTGCTGATACTGAAACAAAAGAGCAAACAGGCTAAATATTTCTAAACTTGAGACTGAGAAGGCAGCAATGACCTACACTGAATAAACTACAGACTTACCAGCTAGAAGAGGAAATTCTTTCTACTTTGTGTAAGAAACCATCTTAAAAGTTGGAAACACGAGTCTGTGTGAAAAATGACTTTTCACTACAAACATGTACTAACAAATGCTTTTCTTTCTTCAGTAAGACTGCAGAGAAATTAAACTTTGGTTTAAATTACTGCAGCCTACATTACTACAATTAAAACTTACAAAGGTCAATGGCAGGCACAATATGAACTGACAAAAAGAAAGTAAGAATTGGATGTGGGACAAGGAGATGAAGGAACAAGCAACTAGTCAACAAATGCAGAAAAGCAAATTAGGGACACTTCAGTTAAGACATTTCCTACCACGCCCTTTCCAGTTTTCCAAATGAACAAGACAAATCAGATGATTGTAAACTAAACAGTATTCTAAAACATAGTAACTGAAAACCACTACAAACCCTGAATCGAGACCAAGCCATTGACTACTTCAACAATATTCTCATCAATATCCTTGATAGACTCGCACCAATTAGGAAAATAAGAGCCAAGGCAAACTATGTACCATAGCTAACTAGGGGAAACTAAAGCCTTTCTAAAGTCAAGGGATAAGGTTTGGAGAATTTGGAAGAAATACACTAGCCTAGCCAAACAAAGTTACCTACAACTTAGAAATCAGGCTAACAGACAAACTAAATTATATAGACAAAATTACTTCAATATCCAAAACAAACATTCAAAAGATCCCCAAAAGTTTTGGCATGCCATTAACTCTCTCCTAAAACCAGGCAAAACTACCACTCCCACTCCTAACTCCACAAATGACAACAAGGACATTGCCTCCCAATTCAATCACCACTTCACAGAATCCATCTCAACACTATCCTCCCAACTATCCAAAAAAACAGCACTACATATAACTCAGCCAAATGCCCTGACAACATCCCGTCCTTTATGCTTTCACCCGTTCTCACCTCAACAACTAAAAAACACCTCCTAAAACTGAAACCTACCACCCATGCTGCTGACAATCTACCAGCCAACTTCCTAAAAATAGCTGCTGAATCCTTATCCTACCCTATTTCTACTCTTATCAATCGCTCCATAAAGGAAGCATATGTCCCACAGCTATGGAAGGTATCATACATTATTCCACTACATAAAGGAGGAAACTCTTACGAATACTCAAATTATCGCCCCATTGCCATTCTAACCCCCTTATCTAAAATACTAGAGAATGTATACATTCTCAGGTAACACAGTTCCTAAACTCACACCATCTCCTCTCCCCCACACAGCATGACTTCCGACAACATCATAGCACAGCCACCACTCTGCGCTCTCTCACCAATCTGATCAACCAACATAAAAATAATAATTTCGTATCTGCAATATTTCTAGACCTCTCCAAAGCACTTGACATGGTTTCACATTCCTTACTAGACACCCTGGCATCCCTATCCTTTGCCCCTTCCACTATAGCCTGGTTTAAAAGCTGTCAACTAGGCAACAATCTGTCCAATGACAAAGTGTACTATCCCCCCTGACTCCCAACTACCATAGTTGTACCACAAGGCTCCATATTAGGCCCACTTCTTTTCTCCATATTTACCAATAATCTCCATACCTCCACACAGCATGCTTCACTTATACAATACGCTGATGATTCAACTCTTATCTGTTCAGCTCCATCACTTCCCACCCTACAACTCACCCAGGAATCCTTTAGCTCTGTGGAAAGTTGGATCACTCAGATCCAACTTATCCTAAACCCTAATAAAACCAAATTACTACTTTTCACCCCTCTATCCATCACTATTTCCTCCAAAAATGGCACTATCATCTCTCCCTCTGACCATACCAAACTCCTAGGCATTGGAATTGATAAAAATCTACACTTCGATGTCCACATTTCACAAACTATCAAAAAAGTACATAAAAAATGGGAACACTATATAGGCGCAGGAAATCCCTCTTGAAACAAACACGGATTACCCTAGCCCAAACTCACCTCTTGTCTACCTAATGTATGCTGCTCAAATTCTTACCCAGCTTAGAAAACTTGACCTTGCCAGACTCGAATCATGTTATAATAAAATCGCCAAGTTTGCAAACAACTCCACCTTTAGAACCCACCACTGCCAGGCTCTAAGGGAACTGCAATGGCTGGAACTTCCCCAGTTACTAACCTATCTCCAATTAGTCATTGCCTACAATGTGGTAACACATCCAAAAAAAAAAACTCTGCACTAGGCCAACTTCTCACCCACTATAATACAAATCATCCTATCCGATCTTCCGACAAACCCCTCCTCTGTATCTCTAGGGCTAACAATACTGCAGGAAAAGCACTGTTCCCCCACTCTGTAGCTAGAACCTGGAATAATCTCTCTCTCCTGCTCTGATTTCTGCCTCTACCTCTTCTCACTTTAAAAACTCACTTAGAACAGATTTAAAGAATAAGTGGCTATGCCCATGTATTACATAAGTCCTCAAATTATTCCACTTGTATACCTCACTTCCTAATATACCTACTGTAATATATATATATTACAGTCTAGGTCTTTTTCTAATACTGATTTAATTTGTATACTTATTCTATTATTAACCATGTGTAACTTTTTTCCTGTATATATAGGTCTTGTGTCTTCTGCTGTATACTGTATTTTAACATACTGTTTGAAAAATTCTCTGTATACTGTATTTTAACATATTGTGTAAAATTTTACTTACTGTGGAGGTTTTCTCCCCAGGCCTCCGCTGAAAATGGACCTGTATCCAGTCGGCCCATCCCTGTTAACAAATGTAAAATAAATAAAAAACATAACAGATAAAACAAAGATGATGAAAGAGCTTTATATAAAAAGTGAGAGATTCCATAAAAAATGCACCGGGAACACTGAGTGAAGACAGTACTTAAAGGAGAACTCCACCCAAAAGTTAATTTTTTCTTTCCAAAAAGTGTTTTCCTTCCCTGTAATCCAAGACTAAACACTTCACATACAGAAAAATAATTTAATAATCAAAGACATTCTTCACTGGTTATCCCTAACCTTCCACCAAGAAACCATCATAATGGGCGACCTCAATACTGATTGGTCCACTTATAACTGCAATAATCCCTCCAACTTTTTAAACCTACATAGCTTCTCCCAACTCATACAAGAAGCCACCAGAACAGACAAAACCTCCAACAGACACTCCCCATTCTAGACTGGTCCCTTACTAACAAACCACCAGCATCCTTCCAAGCTGGCTGCCTCCTCATTGGCAACAATGACCATCTCCCTACTTATCTAGTTAGACATAACCTTATCACTCCCAGACAATCAGCTTACAGGCCACTCCGTAAAAAGAAGAACTTTAATACCCAAGCACTCCTTTCCTCATTACAACAAAGTAATTGCTCACCCCTTAAAACCCTCCCCTTAGATGATGCAGACTACACTTCAATACCACCTTCCTCAGTATCATAAACAGCTTAGCCCCCTGTAGATCTGCTAGACTAAAAAATCACTACACACTAACAAACACCAAAAACCTGCTCAAACAAAGGGACAAAGCCTGGGTACAGTGGATAACCAAAAAAAAAAAGATAACCTACTACTGTACAAACAACTAAGGAACAAAGCAAAATCCCAAATAAAAGCTGACAAAAAAACTTACTACAATATTGGCCAACACCTAAACCAAAACAATCTCAAAAAAGTTTGGTCCACCATAAATAAACTCCTTCAACCTGGAAATACCTCAACCCCTAAACCTACCACACCTCCCTTGGGTGTCAGTATAGCTTCACAATTCAAATTATCATCTTATCAACTGTCACCAAAACACTCCACCTCAAATCCCAGTTACAAATACCGAAGTTGGTAACATCTTCTCCTTTAATCCTCTACCAACTCATACCATAAAAAGCTACTCACTAAGCTCAAACCCACCACCCTAGCAGCAGTCTTACAGAATTCCTAAAAATTGTTGCAGAAGTCATTGCCTACCCCATCTCTATCCTAATCAATCACTCAGTCATTGAAAACTGCATTCCTCTAACCTGTAAAATATCCTACATAATACCCCTGCATAAGGGGGGCACAACTCCACTGAACTCTCAAACTACAGAACCATTGCCATTCTACCACCCATCTCTAAAATACTAGAAAAATGTATTCACACACAGCTTCTAAACCACCTTCTAACAACCACTTATCTCATACACAACATGGTTTTCAACCTTACCATAGCACCACAACCACCCTTTTCAGTTTCACTGACAAGGCAGATCAACACAGAAACCATGGTAAATGTGTGTCTTCCATCTTTCTAGACCTCTCCAAGACATCTGACACAATTTCTCACCAGAAACTGCTGTCCGAGCTTGCCACATTAAATCTCAGCCACTCTTCCCTAGCAGGCCTTGGGTACAGGCCAAGTAAGCAGCCACCTAGGGTGCTGCCCTACCAGGGGTGCTTTTTCAGTTTTTATTTCCTTACTTTTTGTAGTAAAGACATGTTTTCTTTACAATGTGTTGAATTAATACAGAAAAAAATGAAGAATAAGACAAACTGTGAGAAAATGAAGAAAATAGTAATCTGGATGGTGTAGGTAGACCTGGATGGGGACAGTGGGTGGTGTGGTGGGGTAGGGCGCTGTGGAACCCTTTTGCCTTGGGCGCCATTTGACCAAAGGCCGGCTCTGCCTACCATGGTTGCACAGCTACCAGGAAGTGGTTAAATGGCAACAGGAGCAATCATCTCTACTTCCTGTTAACATAGGAGTACCCCAGGCCTCCATACGAGGCCCCCTACTGTTCACCATTTTCACTAACCAGCTGCAAAAATCAACCCCTCTCGCCTCAGTCATCCAATACGCAGATGACTCGACCCTTACATGTACTGCATCCTCTTTAAAACAACTAGAGATCACTACACAGCAATCCCCCTCTGAAGCAGAATCCTGGCTAGCTGAAGCAAACCTTATACTGAACCCAAACAAGACCAAGCTGATGCTCTTTCTCCAGACCAAATCCCCCAATCCCCCAACTACATTTCAAACACACTTCTCTAACACTACTACAACCACTTTCTCTCAAACTAAACTACTAGGTGTTATAATCGATAACAAAATGAAATGTGACTTACACCTAGCACTGTCTATTAAGAAGACTCGCAACAAGGCTCTCTGTACCGAATTAAGCCTTTCCTTACTAACCAAACCAGACAAGAAATACCCAGAACTCATCTCCTGTTCACTCTTCTCTATGCTTCTCCCATCACTAACCGAAGCAAAACTGACCTAACAAAACTAGAGTCCTGCTACAACAAAATTTGCCACAAGCTCCCCTCATAGGTCTCACCACTGTTCTGCTCTACAGTAATTAAAATGGTTACAGCTTCCCCAACACTTAACCTACACCCAACTCATCTTCGCCCACCACATAGTATACCAACCAGACAGGACGCCTGCCCTACATCAAATTCTTCAACCTTATTCCACCACTCAACTACTCTGATCCTTTCATAAAACACTACAAAACGTTTTCAAAAGCAACAAAGCTGGGGACGCCGTCTAGTTACATTATAGCTCCAAAATCTGGAACACAATTCCTCAACATAGTCTAACCACTTCAAGCCCACAATAATTTAAAAACAGCTGAAAGACTATCTCAGTAGCAACTGGATTTTCTCCTGGTCAGTTCCCTGTGCTTTCTCCTATTAACCTGCTGAACTTGGACATCCTGAGGCAATGTAGCAACTGCCTCATGTACACTGACAACCCTCTCCTCTTACCTCCCAACACTCAGACTTGTGAGAGATGCACTTATATATCCAAATTGGAAGCCACGCACTCTCAAGCCAAGACCGGAATAGCTGGTCAAGAGGAGAAGGTCAACACTTGCACCAGACCACATGGAACACACAGCCCTCCAGAACACACACACCAGCAGTGCCTTCACATAAAAACACAAACCACACACCCACCTTCGCAGAGGGTCTCAATAAAAATCTACCCAAACAGCAGAGACCTCCAAGACAGAAACGCACCCGACCACCACAACACAATCACGAGAGACACAACTCACCTAAACAGTGTGCCACTCAACCAAAGCCCTAAGGCAAAACAGCATGCCCAACACACTAGTCATAGGTGACTCGATACTGAGACACACTGCTGTCCCACTCACTAGGTTGACTAAGGAGAAAGTAACAGTAAGCTGGCTTTCAGGCGCCAGGATCCACCAAATAATGCATGCACTTGGGTCCCTCAACAACAGGTACAGATATGACTCAGTCAGTGTACATGTGGGTGTGAATGACCTGAGATGTACCTCCCTGGACTACATGAAAAGAGACATGAAAAAGCTCTTGGATTATGTAGCCCAGGCGGGTATGACCCTAGCCCTGAGCAGCATCCTACCATCACCCAGAATGACACCACAGTACAAGCAGAACATTATTGATTTCAACAAGTGACTAAGTTTCTGGTGACAGTCTAAAGGGATCCAGTATCTGTCTGCCCGGGATGACATGACTGACTGACCTCGATGCTTTGCCAGAGATGGCCTGCATCTGTCACCCCTGGGCTTCCGGATACTGGCCAAGGCTCTTGCTACCCATATAGTGCCTTTTTAGGTGGTGTTCCAAAGACCAAATTACCACTGTAACAGCTAGAAACACATGCAATCCAAGAGTCATGCTGCTTAAAGGTAGAAGTCTAAATCTCAAAATGCACTCGCTAGAAGCACTCCTTAAAATGGAGAACATCGACATTTGTGCAGTAACAGGGACCTGGTTCCAGGCAGCAGAAAGCACCCCTGAACTACCAAGCTATAACTCATTCCATACCTTTTGGCCCCATAACTTGGACCGAAGCTCCAAAGAAGGGGGTGTTTCTACATTCATAAAGGATGCGCACACTTCCAGACTGGTAGCCCAACATAATGCATCTGAGATACTGCAGGTGCAGCTAACATTGGGTAAGACAGCGATTCAGGTCGTAGCCTGCTATAGGTCCCCAACCATGTCCCAAGACTTGCACTCTACGTTCCTAAGCACCCTGGAAAATATTAGGGTCCAACCTAACACTCTCATACTGGGTGACTTCAACTACCCCTCCATTAACTGGAAAAACTACTCGTGTACCAATACACTTGCCCAATGCTTTCTGGAATTCATTAATTCCAGTGCTCTGGACCAGCTCGTTCTTACCCCCACTAGAGGTAGCAACATTCTTGACCTGGTCATTACTAACATGGGCGACCTGTGCTCTACACCAACAGTCAACTCCTCCCTGGTTAGATCTGACCACAAACTAATCACCTTGGAAATCCACATCCCTCTCACCCCCACCCCCCCAAACAAAGGTAACCACCATGAAAAACTTCTTCAAAGCTAACTTTGGGCTCCAGAAACGGGTACCTGCCAAATCTTCTAACGCTCAAAATTTCGAACGTTACATAGTCAACACCAAATGTTCAAAATTTTGAGTGCTCGAAGACAGACTTTCAACGGCGCCGTACGGTGCCGATAGGGAGAATTTCCCTTTTCTGCACTGAAGTGCGGTCTCGGAGTTGGTATATTTAAGTAGGGGAGTGTGAGGTGCCTACACTACTGAAGTGTTTTTTTCTGTTTTTAATATTTCTTTTATTTGATGTTCAAACATCCAAATGTCGAACATTTGGTCTCGACCATGTAATGTTTGATATTTTGGATGTTCGAACATTTAACATAGACCCTAAAAACAAAGGTGGCTAACTTCATGGCACCCATGCAAATGGAGAATAGTTGTATGACTGCCGAATTATACACCAATGCAATGTACGAACACGTACACAAATGCATGGATCTCGTCATACCCAACAGAACAAGACGCTCTCCTCAAAAAAAAAAGGAAGTCAATCTGGTGGTCCCCTGCCATAAACAAACTCTACAATAGAAGGAAGAAAAGTACAGTTTTGTACCTACCATAAATGTAGATGTTTGAGTGTTCACACTGCTGCAGTCATTACACTTGGGTTATCCTGCCATCAGGTGGTCCCACAGTTGGCCAGAGTTCCAAAGTCTTGGTCCGGCGTCGGTTGCTGTCGCTTCTTCCCTGACGTCAGTGCAAAAGGGGTATACAAGATGCATCAGACGCCATTTTCTTCAGTTTTTCTTGCCCCAGATGTCAAGTGCCCCCAAGTAGGTAGGCAATACATATTGCTAATAAAAAATATACATAAAAATAACAATACCTTCATTTACAAGCAAATACACCACAAAGGTTGTATAGGATAGAAAGGTATAGATAAGTCCAGCTAGTTCAGAGGGGATGGAGGGAGGGTAACCTGGACTGCAGCAGTGTGAACACTCGAACATCTACATTTATGGTAAGTACAAAACTGTACTATGTCCATCGTGTTACACTGCTGCAGTCATTACACTTGGGTAGAATCCCAAAGCAAAGGTTGGGTGGCTGGTCTATAAAGAGTTAGGATTGGCTATGAGGCCCTGCAGAACTGCAGTGGCAAATCCTGCTCTGGATTTAGAGTACACAGGCAGGTGGTAATGCTTGGTAAAGGTGTGCACTGAACTCCAAGTTGCAGCCTCCAAAATTTCCTTGGTAGGTACTCCTCTGAGAAAGGCTGTTGAAGTGGCTGTTGCCCTGGTGGAATGCGGCCTAATGTTATTTGGTACTGATTTTCCATGCTGTGTTTAGCAGTAACGTATACAGTGTCCTATCCATTTGGATATAGTCTGCTTTGAGATAGCCTTGCCATGTGATCCTGCAGCATATGCTACAAACAGTTGCTCAGTTTTCCTGAAAGCTTTTGTTTTGTCCAAGTAGAAGCATAGCTGCCTGTGTATGTCCAAAGAATGCAGAAGTTTCTCCCCTTTATTCTGGGGGTTTGGATAAAAAGTTGGCAAATGGATGTTTTGGTTAAGAGCCACACTAGATACCACCTTTGGCATAAAGGTAGAGTTTGTCCTTAAAGAAACCCTGTGCTGATGAAAAATTATAAAAGGTTCCACTGCCATTAATGCCTGTAGGTCTGAGACTCTTCGAGCTGAAGGTACTGCTAGGAGCAGAGCTGCTTTCCATGATAAAAATTTTAGATCGGCTGTATTGGCTGGCTCAAAAGGTGGCAGGGTTAGTTTTTCCAAAATGAAATTGAGGTCCCAAGTTGGTGTTGGTACTCTCCAGGGCGGTCTTATGTTTTTAGCCCCTCTGAGGTACTGTTTTAGCAAGGGATGAGAGAATAAAAGAGGATCTGTGTTGTAATGTGCTGAAATGGCAGAGGCGTGGATCTTAATTGATGAGAAGGATAGGCCTCTGTCCAGCATCTGTATTGTAAAATCTGAGGAATGTTTGGAACAAGAGGGTCAAGGTTTTGAGCCTGGTTCCAGGCACAGAATCTCTTCCATTTTTCTGAGTAAGCTTTCCTGGTGCTAGGCCTCCTGGCCTCCAAAATGACATTCATGACAGCTTTAGAGAGAGGTGTTGCCTGTTTGACTAATGAATCTGCCATGCAGCCAGGTTTAGGGTTTTGAGCTGACTGTGCAGGATCTGATTGTTTTGTTGAGTCAGAAGGTGCGGAATTTGAGGCAAAATCCATGGTGGGCCTTGAGTAAGTTCCTTAAGATAGGGTACCAGTGCTGGCGTGGCCAGTCTGGAGCAATCAGGATCATCTGTGTTTTTTCTTGTCTGGCTTTTAGGAGTACCTTTGAAAGGAGTGGCAGTGGCGGGAAGGCATAAACTTTTAGGTTATTCCAGCTGATCTATAGATCATCCTCTTTCCATGCTTGCTTGTGATAAGTCCTTGTGCAGAATTTTTGTAGTTGGCAATTCAGTGGGGAGGCAAAAAGATCTATGTCTGGGCATCCCCATTTTTACGTTACCATGCTGAAGATTTGTGGATTCAATTTCCATTTGTGAGGGTCCATGATATTTCTGCTTAGATCGTCTGCCAGAGTATTTTTCTTTCATGGCAGGAATTGTGCTTGCGGGTGAACTTGATACGTTAGACCTGTGTTCCACAAGGTCATGGCTTGCCTGCATAGGGGATAAGAATGAGTGCCCCCTTGCTTGTTTATGTACCACATTACTGTGGTGTTGTCTGTCGTTAATAATAATTGTCCTGGATGCAGAAGGTCCTTGAAAACTGTTAGGGCATTTTGAACAGCCAACATCTCTTTTTGATTGATGTGAAGATGCATCTGGTCTGTGGTCCACTTGCCCTGAATGCATTTTCCTGCCATGTGTGCTCCCCAGGCGTACTCCGAAGCATCTGTTGTTAGAGTCTGCCTGGCTGTGGATAGGGTAAAAGGCTGACCCTTGTTTAGGTGACATGCCTGTGCCCACCATCGGAACTCCTGTTGTAGGCAGGGAATCATTGGTATTACTGCTTCTAAACTGTGAGAGTGTTGAATACAAACACTTTTTGGGTACCATTGTAATTTCCTCATATGCAGTCTGGCATATGGTATTAGTAGTATGCAGGATGCCATGAATACCAGGGCCTGCAGAATTTTTCTTGCAGGGAGATGGGACTTTTTTGCCAGTAGTTGAAAATAATGAGTTAGTTGAACTTGTTTGTCTGGCGTGAGGTAAGCCATCTGGGCCGTTGTATTTAAGCTGGCACCCACGAATATAATCTGTTGTGAGGGCACTAGTTTTGACTTCTTTTCGTTTACTGTGTACCCTAGAGAAATTAACAACCTTTTTACAAATGCCAGATGCTGTAGAAGAATGTCCTTTGTCTCTGCTTGAATGAGGCAGTCGTCCAGGTATGGATATATTTGAATTCCTTTTTGTCTGCAAAATGCAATTACTGGTGCCAGGCACTTTGTGAAGACCCTGGGAGCAGTAGATAAGCCAAAGGGCAGTGCAGAGAATTGGTAGTGCATTGTACCAGCTTTGAATCTGAGGTATCTTCTGCAATTTTGTCTGATAGGGACATGCAGCTATGCCTCTTTCAGGTCCAGAGTAACAAGCCAAGCCTTCTTGCCCAGCATGGGTAGAAGCTGCTGTAATGTCAACATTTTGAATTTCGGAATATCCAGGTAAGTATTTAGAATTGAAAGGTCTAGTATGGGCCTCCAGGCCTTGCCCTTTCTGGGGACCAGGAAGAGTCTTGAGTAAAATCCTTGTCATTGTTCCTGTTGTGGTACTTTCTGAATAGCTCTCATGTCCATGAGGGCTGAAATTTGTTTTTGTGCCTCTGCCCATTGATTTTGTGGCAGGTCTGGCATTCCTTTTAGCCTTGGTAAAGTATGAAAGTGGAACCTCTAACCTTGAGACAATATTCAGAATCCATTTGTCTTGGGTGATTGTTTGCCAGTTTTGTGAAAAAAGTGCTACTTTTCCCCCAAGGGGGCTTCCAAAAGGGAAGCGCTTGGCGTACGAAGGGGAAAGTCATTGTGACTGTTTCCTGTAAAGTTGAGACTTGTCCTCACCTCCTTTTGGGGTTGAGGTGCCCCACTGTCGTTGTATGTTTGAGCCTTGGGGTAGAGATCTGCCTCTTGGGCGTCTGTATCTGCCTCTCTGTGGCCTGTCTGACACTGGAAAGGACCAATTCTTTGTTGGCCAATTTCTGCTAAATCGAGGTGGCTGTACCTGTAAGAAATCCTTGACTGTTTGCATAGATTTAGCTTTATCCTCCATTTTCTTTAACACCTCTTCTGCCTTAACACCAAACAAGGTATCATGCTGTAAAGGAGCATCCAATAATTTTGCCTTAACATGATCAGGTAAACTCTGTTCTTTTAACCAAGCATGTCTTCGAATCACAGAACCTGTAACTGCGGCCCTACAAGAGGCCTCTAAAGAATCAAAACCACATTGTACAGTATGTTTTCCCACCTGTTCAACTGCATGCAATAAATCCTGCATTTCTTTACAATCAGGAGCTTCTGAGCTTGCAAGCATTTTCTGTTTTAACTGAGCCATTAAATATTGTTGGTACTTAAGCATGTGAAACTGGCAATTTAAAGCTCTTACTGCTAAAGTTGCAGAAGTGTATACTTTCTTCCCCCATCTATCCAAAGCTCTGGAATCTGTCAGAGGGCACTGGATTTTTTGCAATGGAAGCCTTAACCCCTTTTGGACCCTAGGAAATAGTTTCTGGATCCGCCAAAGGGTTTTTATAAAGAAACTTGTGAGAGCCTGGGACTCTATAACATCTATCTGGCTTGGCTGGTGCAGGGGGCAAAGAATCAGGAGATAAGCTGGTTTCAGAGAACACATCATCCACAATATCAAGCACAGGTGGAATAGCCAAGGCCCTGTGCTGAGGCAATAAAAGGAAAACCCTGAGCCTTTTCTTGGATTCTGAGTAATCCTGACTTTCCCAATGGAAATGCTCCCTCATGGTATGTAAAGTTTCCCCAAAGGGGTAATCCTCAGGAGGAGAGGCTGAAGGGACAGATTCTTCAGCATCAGAGTCCTCATAGGGGCGTAGAGAGTATCCCTGGTCTGAAGAGGAATCAGAGGAAATGGAAACCTGATCAGAGGAATCAGAGTCTGTATCCTGCCTAAGCCTTTTCTCAGGCGGGGGATGGGAACCCCTGATTAGAGTAATGAGGTTTTCGGCCATTTTAAGCACATGTTTTTTAGGCATGGAGGACTGTCCAGGAGAATGCTGTACTTGTTTCTTTGTCTTTAATGGTACTTTTGTCTTGGCTGTTGTTTTAATGGTAAGTTGTGAAGGTCTGAAAACACCCTCAGAAGCCGATGCCTGCTCAGCGGCTCCGGACCCATCTGAGGGATTAGTTTCCGTAGGCCCAATACCTTGAGTTTCCAGAGACCTAGTTGTCTCCACGTGGGAGTCGGAGACAGCCTGTGGCTCTGAGGTAGCGGGAGTCAGGGGCTGCAAAAGCGCCTCACTGAGAACCGGCGACTGGCCTAGAAGAGGTTTC
The DNA here is from genome assembly GCF_019279795.1 of Protopterus annectens. NCBI lineage: Eukaryota > Metazoa > Chordata > Ceratodontiformes > Protopteridae > Protopterus > Protopterus annectens. The sequence goes on along the minus strand of NC_056741.1, from coordinate 447,808,846 downwards.
ATCGTCGGTTTTGGGCCTCGGATGCCTGTCTTGATCCTTGTCCTTGCGTTTTTTCGGTATTGCGGTCGTCAGTTGATCTGACGGCATAGTATAATTGAACCTTCAGCCAAAGTAGTGCAAAGCAAAATCAAAAGTCTTTTTATAGTGCGTTTGTTAAATCTAGCAAAAAACTGACAACTAGTGATGTCGTGATCAGGGCCTAGGCACGGAATACAGTAAGAATGGAAATCCTTATGAGGTATTTGCTTCCCACAAGAAATACAATTATTAACTTTTTCTGACATCGGTCTGAGGCAAGAAAAAAGTTTCCCCCAACGGAGTACTTAGCTTTATTGAAGACTTCGGATCTGAAATTGACTTTGAAAATCTCAGGAGTCGGCCGACCGGCACTTGCGAACTGCTTCTGCTTCGGGCACCGCGCGGCAAGAAAGACTGAAGAAAATGGCATTGGATGCATCTTATATACCCCTGGAGCACTGACGTCAGGGAAGAAGTGACAGCAACTGACGCCGGACCAAGACTTTGGAACTCTGGCCGACTGTGGGACCGCCTGACAGCAGGATAACCCAAGTGTAATGACTGCAGCAGTGCAACACGATGAACATCTGATGCGGAATAAAGCGAAGTCCCAAGACTGGAAAAACTCCATTATCAGCCTCAGCAAAAGGTTGAGATCCCTCATCAAATCCTCTAAAGCTAACTACGAAAACAGAATTGCAGCAGATAGTAAAGACAACCACATGGCCTTCTATAGTTATGTAAAGAATCTCCACAGCAATACCCAGATTTGCTTCTTTGCTACTGCACAATGGTACCTCCTATACAGAGCCCAATATACTGGCCGACAGATTCAATGCCAACTTTACCCCTCTCTCCCCCACAAAAGGACCAATCACAATACCAGTAGATTGCCAGGCACCCAGTTTTACTGCTGCACAGGTTAAAACAGCACTGTCCAAGGCCAAGAATACAGCTTCTATGGGACCTGACAATATCCCTGGCTGTGTTCTACATGAACTACAGAGTGAACTGGCACCTTACCTGTGTGCCCTGTTCAATTACAGCCTCACCTCAGGCTTTGTCCCTACTGAATGGTGCACTGATACAGTCATCCCTCTCCACAAAGGAAGAGCGACTACAGACCCTGGGAATTATCACCCAATTAGCCTGACGAGTCTGATATGCAAAGTTATGGAACGCATCATCATGGACGTAATAAACAAGGATAAAGGGAATCTCCAAACTCTGGATCCTACACAGTTTAGTTTTGTGAAGGGTAGAACATGCCTGCTCAATTTGGTCGACTTCTTTGAGTCAGTCACCAGAGCTGTGGATGAAGGCAAGGTGGTTCCATACAGCCTACCTTGATCTGGCCAAGGCCTTTGATACCATTCCTCACTCAGGAATCATAGAAAAACTCACTAAGCTAGGCATCAACCCCTATATCACTAGGTGGGTTGCAAACTGGCTCACAGACAGAACCCACAGTGTAAAAGTAGCTGACTCCAAGTCAGACTGCCAACCAGTCACGAGTGGAGTCCCACAGGGTTTGGTCCTGGGTCCTCTCCTGTTTGGTATCTACTTCTTTGATGTCCAGGCCAACACGAAGGGACTCTGGCTGACAAAGTTCATAGACGATTGCAAGTTGGGAGCTATTATTAACTCCCCAAGTGATGTTGACATCCTACAGAAAGGCCTCAATGACACTAATGACTGGTGTCAGAACCATGGCCTTAAGCTCAATGCCAAAAAATGAGTCATCCCCCTTGGGGAAAAAACAGGTTTCCTTGAATTACCACACTGATGGTAGTTCACTGAACACAGAAGGTGTTATAAGAGATCTGGGAACACAGGTTGACAGCAACCTCTCTTTTGACCACCACGTTGCCACTGTGGTCAGAAAATCCTTCTATGTGCCACATCTCATTAGTAAGGGTTTTGCATCCAGGAAGAAAGAGGTCATTGTCTCCCTCTACTCTTCCCCTCATTAGGTCAGTCGAGTACAATGCCCCATTTGGCATGTACCTCACTAGACACCTGCAACAATTGGAGAGGTCACAAAAGTACCTCACAGAGAGGATCCTAGGCCTTAAACATGTGTCCTATATGGACAGACTCAAAAAAACTCCAACTATTCTCTGTCTCATATCGCCTACTTAGAGGCAATCTCTGCTTGACTTACAAAGCCATGTCTATCCCAGCTCTGTTAGAAATGCTACATCTAAAGAAATCCCAGTCCCTCCGCACCACACGCACCAGAGACCTCAACCTCATCGCCACAATCAACAGAACATGCTGAAGGGACAGGTTCATAACCCAGAGACTGCCCATGCTATGGAACAGACTTCCCATACATGTCAAGCAGAGCACCTCACTGGCCCTCCAAGATAAATCTTGATGAGTGGATGGGAAATAGAAAATTCTCCCCGGGGATCACTCCAGTAGCTCTACTCGACAGAAGCACTAGGAACTAAGGTCAGGCACGATGCCAAGGTAATCCTATGGGCTAGGCTTGTAAAGGCTCCAAGGCCATTAGCCTAGTACACACCTATGAACCCTGGCTAATTCCATCAAGCCCCCCTCCCTCCTTTTTTCTCTTCCCTGGGTACAGTCACCCCCAGAGTACTCTTATAACACCTGTACCACTCAATTGCCTCCTACCTCTATACATCGACCCACACAGTACCACTTCACAATCTCTCCTCTCTCTTAAACAGAACTATCTTTTTACCCTCCTCTTTCTACTACTCCCATCCTCTGCTTCCCTATTTCACTAACTCCTTCCCTAACCTAACCTTCTCTACTACCCTCCAGCAATCTATATTTAATTTATTTATCTTACATTTATTATTTACTGGGGATGTCCAATTGGGCAGATTTTGTCCTTTTCCAGTGGAGGTCTAGGGAGAAAAACTCCAGTAAAAGTTACAATACTACATAACAATATAATAGAGAAATTATTCAATATACATAACAGAGACAGTAGTAATAGTGATAACATGCAAGACAATCCAGTGTGGCTACTAATCATATAAAAATCAAATCGTCATAGTGATTTATACAGAATACAGTTAAACAATACAAAAAATCCAAGATGTACAAAACAGGACATTAAGACTCCCCTGCAGAACAATGTTACTTCAAAACAACAAACCACAAACACCAGATAGAGCATCATTTGCCTATGGCAGCTCAGCTTAGACTAGCAGAATAATGAATTTTCAATTAAATGTAAATAGGAGTAGCATTCCTTGTAATGAAGCATAGGGAAGAGCAGTGAGCTCTTTGTGAATGAACTAGTACAGTTTCATAATTAGTTGCAGGGGCAGGATGTGTACTCAGAGCACTTGGTTGTAGTGCTGGGTGTTTAGCCTGGGTCTGAACATTTACAGCATCGTGCACTACTTAGATGGGATTTGTGAAGACTTTTAAAGGTAATTTTGTTGGATGTGGACCTAATGTTAAGTGGCATAGTGTTCCAGATTCTTGCGACGTAGCTGGAGTAAAGCGAGTCACCAGCACTGTTCCAGCTTCTTGTGATGTTAACTAGTGATTTGTTGCTGGATCTTAGTAGGTGACTGAATACTGGCTTAATATATCTTGTAAGGCTGGTGCTTTTTTCAGGATGGTGAAGTATCTGATGGGCAACTGTAAGTTGGTTAAGAGTGAGCAGTGATGGGATCGATGGTATGAATTGGTTGAGTATTTTGTTATAACAGGTGATGTCTGGTTAAGTCTGATTTATTGAAGTTGGTGAATATTGGGAACGCATAGAGTAAGATGGAGACTAGGTGGGTTCTATCAATAGTGTTCCAAGTATTTTTGGTAAGAAATGCTTTACATTTACAGAGGGACCAGAGTTTTTTATGTACTTTTTTATTGTTTGGGCAATGTGCAAGTTGAACTTCATGTTTTGATCTATGGTGACACCTAGAAGTTTGGTTTGGGTGGTGGGTGTAATGTGGGTATTGTTACTTGATGTCATTAGGAAATGGGGGATGGGAACAGTGTTTTTTTTGTGGGGTAAAACAGCATTAGCTTAGCCTTGCTTGGGTTAAAAATAAGCTGAGCATTACGTAGCCAGGATTCCACTGAAGTAAATGATTCCTGTGTAATTTTTTGAAGTTGCTGGAGTGATAGAGTTGAGCAGATGAGAGTAGAGTCATCTGCATATTGTACTAATGTAGCAAGGAGTGTGGCTGTATGAAGACTGTTGGTGAATATGGTAAAGAAAAGTGGACCAAGCATAGATCCTTGGACCCCTAAAGTAACAGGAAGGAGGGGAGATAATTAATTTTGGCATTTAACTGTGGCCTGATAAATGGTTCTGAAACCAAGCAAGAGTGGACTGACTTAGCTTTACTTTGGAGAGGGAAGATAGAAGTTTATTATGCAAAACCAAGTTAAACGCTTTGGAGAGATCCAGACAAATGGAAGAAAAGTACAGTTGTGTACCTACCATAAATGTAGATGTTCAAGTGTATTCACTGTTGCAGTCATTACACTTGGGTTATCCTGCTGGCAGGCTACCCGCAGTCGGCCTGAATTCCAAAGTCTTGGTCCGGCGTCGGTTGCTGTCGCCTCTTACCTGACGTCAGTGCGCCAGGGGTATAAAAGATGCAGCTGATGCCGTTTCTTCAGTTTTTCTTGCCCCAGATGTCAGGTGCCCCCAAAATGGTAGGCTAAAAAACATTGCTTATAAAAGCATGCACTAAAATAAACAATACCTTCATCTACAAGCAAATACACCACATAGGTTGTATAGGATAGAGAAGCACAGGTAAGTCCCAGCAAAGAAAGGGGGATGGTGGGTGGGTAACCTGGACTGCAACAGTGAATACACTCAAACATCTACATTTATGGTAGGTACACAACTGTATTATGTTCGTGTTTCACTGTTGCAGTCATTACACTTGGGTTGAATCCCAAAGCTGAGGTTGGGTGGCTGGGTCTAAATAGAATTAGGAGTGGCTATAAGGCCCTGCAAAACTGCAGTGGCAAAGCCTGCTCTGGATTTAGAGTAAAGAGGTAAGTGGTAGTGCTTAGTAAAAGTGTGCACTGAAGTCCAAGTTGCAGCCTCCAAAATATCCTTGGTTGGTACTCCTCTGAAGAAGGCTGCTGAGGTGGCTGCTGCCCTGGTAGAATGTGGTCTAATGCCCTTAGGCACTGATTTGCCATGTTGTGAATAGCAGAAATGAATGCAGTGTCCTATCCATTTTGAAATAGTCTGCTTTGAGATAGCTTTTCCTTGTGATCCTGCAGCATATGACACTAAAAGTTGCTCAGTCTTTCTGAAAGCCTTAGTTTTGTCCAAGTAGAAGCATAGCTGTCTGTGTATGTCCAAAGAATGCAGAAGTCTCTCCCTTTATTCTGTGGGTTTGGGTAAAAAGTAGGCAAATGAATGGTTTGGTTAAGAGCCACACTGGACACTACCTTGGGCATAAATGTTGGGTTTGTCCTTAGAGAAACCCTGTCCGGATGGAAGATAATAAAAGGTTCCATAGCCATTAATGCCTGTAACTCTGAGACTCTTCTTGCTGAAGTTATTGCTAGGAGCAGAGCTGTTTTCCATGCTAAGAATTTTATCTCAGCTGTATTGGCTGGCTCAAAAGGAGGCAGTGTGAGTTTTTCCAAGACGAAATTGAGGTCCCATGCAGGTACTGGTGCTCTCCTTGGAGGCCTTATGTTTTTGGCCCCCCCTGAGGAACTGCCTAAGCAATGGATGTGAAAAAATAGGTGGGTCTGTCTTGTAATGAGCTGAAATGGCAGAGGCATGGATCTTAATTGATGAGAAGGATAGGCCTTTGTCCAGCATCTCAGTTAGATATTGTAAAATCTGAGGAATATTTGGAACAAGCATGTCAATTCCTTGTGCCTGGTTCCAAGCACAGAATCTCTTCCATTTTTTTGCATAAGATTTTCTGGTGCTGGGCCTCCTGGCCTCCAAAATAACATCCGTAACCGCTTTGGAGAGAGGTGTATTCTGAATGGTTACACTATCTGCCATGCAGCTAGATTTAGAGTTCTGAGTTGGCTGTGCAGGATCTGATTGTTTTGTTGGGTCAGTAGATGAGGAATTTGAGGCAATGTCCAGGCTGGGGCTTGGGACAAGCTCCTTAGGATTGGGTACCAGTGTTGGCGTGGCCAATCCGGGGCAATCAGTATCATTTGTGGCTTCTCTTGTCTGACCTTTAGGAGTACCTGGGGAGGAGAGGCAGTGGAGGAAAGGCATACACTGTAAGGTTTTTCCAGCTGAATGACAAAGCATCCACTTTCCATGCTTGTTTGTGATAAGTCCTTGTGCAGAATCTCTGAAGTTGGCAGTTGTGAGGGGAGGCAAAAAGATCTATGTCTGGGCATCCCCATTTCCTTGTTATCATGCTGAAGATTTGTGGATCTAGTTTCCACTCGTGAGGATCCATGAGGTTTCTGCTTAGTTCGTCTGCCAGAGCATTTGTTTTTCCTGGCAGGAATTGTGCTTGCAGGTGTACTTGGCAGGTCAAAGCTGTGTTCAACAAAATCATGGCTTGTCTGCAGAGGGGGTAGGAATGTGTGCCCCCCTGCTTGTTTATGTACCACATGACTGTGGTGTTGTCTGTCTTTATCAGCAGCTGTCCTGGCTGAAGTAGGTCCTTGAAGGCTGTCAGGGCATTTTGTACAGCTAGCATCTCTTTTTGATTGATGCGTAGATGCCTTTGGCTTGGGGGCCATGTGCCCTGAATACATTTTCCTGCCATGTGGGCGCCCCAGGCATAATCTGATGCATCTGTTGTTAGTGTTTGCCTGGCTGTGGGTAAAGTGAATGGCTGTCCCTTGTTGTGGTGACAGGCCTGTGCCTACCATCGAAACTCCTGTTGCAGGCATGGAATGAGTGAAATTAATGATTCCAGGCTGTGGCAATGTTGAGTCCAAACACTTTTTAGATACCATTGTAGTTTCCTCATATGCAGTCTTGCATATGGAATTAGCAGAATGCAGGAGGCCATGTAGCTCAGAGCCTGCAGAATTTTTCTTGCAGTTAACTGGGTCTTTGTTGCCATGCTTTTGAAGTAAGAAGTCAGTTGCCTTTGTTTGTCTGGCGTGAGATAAGCCATCTGGGCAGTTGTATTTAAGCTTGCACCCAGGAATATTATCTCTTGAGAGGGTACTAGTTTTGATTTCTTTTCGTTTACTGTGTACCCTAGGCAAATTAATAATCATTTTACAAATGCCAGATGCTTTAGTAGAATGTCTTTGGTCTCTGCTTGAATAAGGCAGTCGTCCAAGTAGGGATATATTTGAAGTCCTCTCTGTTTGCAACCCTGGGTGCAGTAGATAAGCCAAAGGGCAGTGCACAGAATTGGTAGTGCATTGAGCCAGCTATGAATCTGAGGTATCTTCTGCAAGATTGCCTGATTGGGACATGCAGGTATGCCTCTTTGAGGTCCAAAGTTACAAGCCAAGCCTTCTTGCCCAGCATGGGCAGAAGCTGCTGCAGAGTCAACATTTTGAATTTCGGAACGTCCAGAAAAGTATTTAGAATAGACAGGTCCAGAATTGGTCTCCATGCTTTGTCCTTTCTTGGCACTAAGAAAAGCCTTGAGTAAAATCCTTGTCCCTGCTCTTGTTGTGGCACTGGCTGAATAGCCCTCATGTCCATGAGAGATGAAACTTGGTTTTGTGCCTCTGCCCACTGATTGTGTGGCAGGTCTGGCATACCTTTTGCCTTTGGAAGGGTGTGAAAGTGGAACCTGCAGCCATGAGAGACTATATTTAAGACCCATTTGTCCTGGGTGATCATGTGCCAATTTTGTGAAAAAAGTGCTAGCTTTCCCCCTAAGGGTGCTGCCAAAAGATAAATGTTTGGCATTGGCAGAGGGAAGTCATTGGGACCGATTCCTGTATGGCTGTGATTTGTCTTCTCCGCTTTTGGAGGTAGAAGCACCCCATTGCTTGGGCCTGTATGAGCCCTGGGGCTGTTCTCTGCCCCTAGGGCGTCTGTATCTGCCTCTTTGTGGCCTGTCTGACATGAGAAAGGACCAATTCTTAGAAGGCCACTTCCTGCTAAATCTGGGTGGCTGTACCTGTAAGAAATCCTTCACTGTCTGCATAGATTTAGCTTTATCCTCCATTTTCTTCAACACCTCTTCTGCCTTAACACCAAACAAAGTATCATGCTGTAATGGAGCATCCAATAATTTTGCTTTAACATGATCAGGCAGAGTCTGTTCCTTTAACTAAGCATGCCTTTTAATGACAGAACCTGTTACAGCGGCCCTGCAAGAGGCCTCCAGTGAATCATAACCACATTGCAAAGTATGTTTTCCCACTTGTTCAGCTGCATGCAATAAACCATGCAATTCCTTGTTCTCAGAACATTCAGAATTTGTCAACATTTTCTGTTTTAACAGAGACATTAAGTATTGCTGATATTTAAGCATATGGAACTGACAATTTAAAGCCCTTACAGCCAAGGTAGCAGAAGTGTAAACTTTTTTCACCCATCTGTCCAGTACCCTAGAATCTCTATCTGAGAGGACAGGGTTTTTTGCAGTAGCAGCCTTGACCCCTTTGGGACCCTGAGAAATAGTTTCTGGGTCAGCAGCAGGGTTTTCATATAGAAATTTATGAGAATCTGGAACCCTGTAGTATCTGTCTGGCTTAACAGGTGCAGGAGGTAAAGAGTCGGGAAACAGGCCGGACTCTGAAAATACATCATCTACAATGTCTAGAACAGGAGGAATAGCAAGAGGTCTGTGCTGAGGTAGTAAAAGAAAGTCTCTCAGCCTTTTCTTAGATTCTGAATAATCTTGGCTCTACCAGTGGAAATGCTCCCTCATGGTATGCAGGGTTTCCCCAAATGAGTAATCCTCAGGAGGAGAAGCTGAAGGAATAGATTCTTCAGCATCAGAATCCTCATAGGGAGAAATAGAGTATCCCTGTTCTGAAGAGGAGTCAGAGGAAATGGAAACCTGATCAGAGGAATCATATTCAGTGTCTTGCCTAGGCCTCTTATCAGGAGGAGGATGGGAACCCCTGATCAAAGTAATTAGGTCTTCGGCCATTTTGAGCATTTGTTTCTTAGGCATGGAAGTCTGTCCTGGAGAATGCTGTACTTGTTTCCTTGTCTTTAAAACTGTTTTAGTCTTTGTCTTGGATGCTGAAGTTGGCTTGATATAAAGCTGTGTAGGTCTGAAAACACCCTCAGAAGCCGATGCCTGCTCAGCAGCTCCGGACCCATCTGAGGGATTATTTTCCGAAGGCCCAATACCTTGAGTATCCAGAGGCCTAGTTGTCTCCACGTGGGAGTCGGAGGCGGCCTGTGGCTCTGATGTCGTGGGTGTCAGGGGTTGCGAAAGCGCCTCACTGAGAACCGGCGACTGGCCTAGAAAAGGCTTTGTCATCGGTTTTGGACCTCAGATGCCTGTCCTTTTCTTTTTCCTTGCGCTTTTTATGAACTCCAGTCGTCGGCTGTTCCGACGGCATTATGTAGTTAAACCTTCGGCCAAAGTAATGAAAAGCAAAATCATACCGATGCTTAACAGTGCGTTGGTTAAATCTAGCACAAAACCGACAACTAGCAATGTCGTGGTCAAGGCCTAGGCAAGGAATACAGTAAGAATGAAAATCCTTATGAGGTATTTGCTTCCCACAAGAAATACAATTGTTAACTTTTTCTGACATCGGTCTGGAGCAAGAAAAAAGTTTCCCCAATGGGGTACTTAACTTTATAGAAGACTTCGGATCTGAAATTCAATTTCGAAAATCTCAGGAGTCGGCCGACCGGCACTTGCGAACTGCTTCTGCTTTGGGCACCGCGCGGCAAGAAAGACTGGAGAAAATGGCATCGGCTGCATATTTTATACCCCTGGCGCACTGATGTCAGGGAAGAGGCGACAGCAACCGACGCTGGACCAAGACTTTGGAATTCAGGCCAACTGCGGGTAGCCTGCCAGCAGGATAACCCAAGTGTAATGACTGCAACAGTGAAACACGATGAACATCTAGGCTGCCTTCATTTCTATGCTGATTAATAGTGTTAGTAAAGCTGACAAGGGTTGCAGTGGTACTATGATTAGGGTAAAAACCGTGTTGTGTATTGGCAAGGAGTCTGTTTTTTAGGAGATAGTTTAGAATTTGGGAGTTTATACATCTTTTCCAGTATTTTGATAAAAGTGATAAGATGGCAATAGGTTGTTAGTTTTAATAGTTCTGTAGAGTTCCCCTCTTTGTGGAGTGGAACTATACAGTTTATTTTCCAGAGGGCAGGAATGTGATTTTCAGAGCTGGATTAGTTGATTAGTATTGAGTCTGGGTATGAAATGGCTTCAACTGCAATTTTAAGAAATTTGTCTGGAAGTTTATCTACAGCAAGGATTGTGGGTTTGAGTTTATTTATTTTTTTATAGTATTTGTTGGGATTGGTTGAAGAGAAAAGTATTTGTGTGAGGTGAGGATAAGAGGTTGGGAGAGGTTGAGGGGCAGTTACTGTTAGTGAGGGCTAGAATAGTTTCGGTAAAGTACTTGTTAAACTGAGTAGAGAAATGTATCTGGAAGTTTATCTACTGCAAGAGTTGTGGGTTTGAGCTTTAGTTTTTTTTTTTTAATAGTATTTGTTGGGATTGGTTCTAGAGAAAAGCATTTATCGGTGTGAGGTGAGGATAAAAGGTTGGGAGAGGTTGAGAGGCAGTTACTGTTAGTGAGGGCTAGAATAGATTCGGTAAAATATTTGTTAAACTGAGTAGAGATATTGTCAGTAGAGATAATGATTGATGGGGAGGGCGTGCCATTTCTGCCTGGTTGTAGACTTTTATTAATGACAGACCAGAACTTTTGTGGATTATTTTTGTGTTTGGATTGTATGTCAATATAGTCCGATTTGCTTTTTGGTTTTATTTCTTAGTTCACAGAATTTTTGCTGGTTGCTCCCTTGTTTTATTGTGGAGCCATATATCCCAAGCTTTATCTCTTTCTTTTAAAAGTGATCTTGTCTCTTTGTTAAGCCAAGGAGCAGTGTTCTGACAGTTCTAGTGGAGGCTAAGTCATTTAGGATGTTTAAAAATGTATTGTTAAAGTGTTCTACTGCTTTATCAAGGGGGAGGGGCTTGAGAGGTTTCCAATCACACAGTTTGAGTGTAGATAAAAAGACCTGGGGTTTGATGTTTTTTTGTGTAGTGGATTTGTTGTATGGAAGTGACTTTTATTGGATTTAAACAGTGTTAGAAAATGAAGATTGGGAGGTGATCACTAAGTGAGTTTGGGAGGCACCCAGAGGCTGACTGGTAAAAATCCAGTTGAGGATGGACTCCTTTTTTGTAATTTTATCAGTTCTAGTTCAGGTTTCAATTACTTGCGTGAAACAGAGGAGGTTGATGTGCTTGGTAGGGTGAGATGAGTTGCAGGAGTACTAATTGATATTAAAGTCTCCCATTATAATTGTATCCTGGGGGAGAGTCCTATTGTTCCCCAATGTAATACAGATTCTAGTGTATTAATATTATTGCCAGGGGGTGGGAGATATAGGCTCAGATTATGTTTATGTATTTCTTTGAGTCGATTTTTAGTCTGGTGAATATGGTTTTCAGCGTTGTTAAAAGCATGGGGGGTGTGGTCAATAATGTTGTGTGTAAGGTAATTCTTATATAGTATGGCTATACCACCCCCTCTTATTTTTTCTATTGGTTCTATAGATGCTGTACCTGGGGGGGGGTACTTCATTATCACCGATATATACTTTAAGTCAAGTCTCGGTGATTAGAACTATGTCTGGAGAATAAACTGATAGGGTAGCATGCAGCTCTTGGATTTTGTTAGGTAGGCTTCGGATGTTTACGTTGAGTATTAGTAAGTCAGACTTTTTCCTGGGATCGGTTAATGGGTGCTGTTGTTGGGTGGAGGAGAAACTTCAGTTAGACACTGGGTCAGGATTTCGGTGAATATCACCACTAATGATAAGTTGGGATGCTAGGTGAAGGATTGTTTTGAAGTATTTGTTTACTAATGTGTCATATTTTGTGGATATATGTGAGTAAAGTTGTTGAAGAAGTACCCTAAAAGGAGCAAGGTTGGTGCTTGAAAAGTTTTAAACATTTGGGGATACCTTGATTTGACTGTGGCTGGTTGGGAAAAGGGGGAGTTTCTGGTAGTGTGCAGTACTTCAGTTCATAGTGACAAGACACTAGCTGTGTTAAGATAGCTAGTGTTAGGATGATAGTGCACAGTATGGTTTCCATGTTTTTGTGAATTATTGTGCATGAGCTATAAGTACTCTGATGCCTGCAGTGGAAGGGGGGGTGTTTGGTTGGTTATAAGAGTGTAAAGGTAGTAAGAGGTTATTATGAGGTGGAAAATGCAAAGGGGTTTAGTTTTATTTATTATTTAAAGTTACTTGTAGGTCTTAGTAGATAAGGGTTTGACTTATTAGGGTGTGTCAGAAGGGTTGGGTAAAGGGAGGGGTGCTAGTTGGAGTGCGATTGGGTAACTGATTGTATGGGTGTGGCTTAAGAATAAATCTAATGGGGGTGGGTGGGAATGGGGGTAGGGGTATGGGAGCTGAGCAAACCAGACTGTAGCGAAGGGGGGGTAGTCTCGGGAGAGCAAAATGATTTTGAAAAGAAAAGCAATCAGTGAGTCTGGGTTCTTCGTATGGTGAGAGACACCTAGCTGTTATTCAAACACTGTGGTTTAACAGCACACTGTGCTAGTTAGAATTAAAAAAGTGATAACTATGCCTTTCTAGAGGTAGACAATAGAAAAAGGTATTGTGGATATATCTCCTTTGTTATGGGTTGCAGGTAGCGTATTCTTTATTATTTACTGTATTTTCCCTAGTCTTATCAAACAATGCATGTAACTCTTCTAATTAATGTTAATTGGGGGGGGTCAATTAGGAAGTGGCTTGCAGCTGTTGGCCCAGGTGATATGCGCTCTTGCAGAAATCGGATACCACTACTATAAGACATTAGATACATAAATATTTTTAAAGGCATTTATATTGCTCAACAGTACTTTTAATTATGTGGTTCCCATTCTCCAGCTCCTTTGACAAGAGTGAGACTTGGAGGGGTATAGAAGTGTCTGCGCTCTTACATAAGAGGGATGCGAGCTGGTCAGGATGTTCTAGAAAACTGTACAACAGTACTTTTAATTATGAGGATCCCATTCTTGGTCTCCTTTGACAACAGTGAGACTTAGAGGTGGGGGTGTAGCCAGAGATTTACATTTTGTACTCAAACCTAATGTTGCTGCTCCCACTATCCACTTATCATTTTAAAAATGTACTCAGCCCTCAACATGCTACCCCCAGATACATGGGAAGAAGCACGTTATTTTCAACTGTTACAATTTATTTCCATAAAAAGCTAATTTTAGAGGTATATTCCTTTTGCACAAATTCTTTGTGTACTGTTATACTGTGTATTCATTTACACAGTTCTGAACATTCTGTGCTTTTTGAGTGTTGACATTTGGAAGAGGTGCTCAGAAAAAAATGTACTCATTTCAGTACACTGAGTATGCCTAGCTACACCCTTGCTTGGAGGAGGAATAGTAATGTCTGTATTCTTAGAGAACGGGGGATGCAAGCTGGTCAGGATCCTCTAGAAATATTAGTGGGACATACTGAGCTAAACCTGATACAATGTCTAAGGTAATAGTTTTAGTTTATGTTCATCCACCACCATACACATAAAATCTTTGTAATTAATCTTCCAAAAATGTATATATACAAACTATGGATGTTTCCACTCTCTTGTTGTAAGACTCTAGATACCCATTTCTTAAAATTGTACATTGCACTTTCTGCCTAGTAGACTTTGTAACCTTGTTATATCTCTCCCTCCACTCTCTTGATGTATAACATTCAAAACTTGCTTAACACTTTGAACAGTACTTCTGACTAAGTCTATGAAACTGTGCTATGGAGCTTTTCTCCCTGGGCCTCTGCTGAAAATGGGCTTCCAACCTGTTGGACCATCCCAGTAAACAAATTTAAATAAATAAATAAAATATATTTGCCTTTCTTTCCTGCATCTGTCTCATCTGTTGCATCACAACAGCTACTAAAAGTGGCACAGTAATCAAGTTAGGTCATTTATCCCAACAACAGAGCCATTAAGAAAACAATGACATTTGAATGTGCCTTATCAATTACAGACTGCCAGCATAACACCTCAGATAAAATGGTGTAGCCTTGAGTCTGAACAAAGACAGGGTTTTCAAGCTTAGTTTTCAGATGCAAATGTCTTTCCCTGTAAGAGGATGCCACAAAGAAATAAATCAAATATATTAATATAACTCTTCTTACTTTGTCCATGTATGATTTTGCTTTTTTTTTCTACACTGCAATTTCTGCAAAAGTGCATGTTTCTTCTGGAGCTGGGGAGGAAGATTAACATCAAAGACTATTTCTAGCTACAATGTTTAAAACTGTGAATGCAACTCAAACCATCTCAGCCCAAGCAATACCCAGTAATTACAGGCGTCAGATTTCTCACACTTGAACACTAAACTACAGATAACAAAATAACATCCGAGGAGTGCTAAAAAATTCCCAGTTCTTTACTGTAAGCGCTTTCGTTCATCCACACTATACAATGAACTTCTTCAGACAAAAACCTACCCAACATTCAATGCCTTATATAAGACACTTAATTAGTTAATTTTTTTATTTATTTATTTTACATTTGTTAACTGGGAAGGTCCAACTGGATATATGTCCATTTTCAGCGGAGGCCCAGGGAGAAAAGCTCCATACAGTAGACATAAGACAGACAACATAATACACTGGAAAATACAATAGAGAAATACAATCCAGAGAATTTTTTCATAATTACATAATGAAAGCAGAAAAATATTTACATAGTTACATAATGAAACCATTCCATTATAAGAGTAATTCATGGTTGCACAATGTATTTGAAGGTCATTTTCGAAGATCCTAGGCCAAAAATCAAGAGGTGCATATATAAATGTGCTACATCTTATACATCCTAGATGTCACTTAATCACATTTATTTATTTTATTTTACATTTGTTAACCGGGAAAAGTCCGACTGGATATATATCAATTTACAGCGGAGGCCCGGGGAAAAAAGCTCCAAGTTATGAAAAATTTAGTAACAATAAAAATTTAGGTAATAGCATATCTAAAATTTAACAATGAATCTATTTATACTACTTAAAAAAATGCAGGTTACAAGGATCTCTATAAGGTTAACAGTTGGGCAAGGACAAAAGATATATATTAGTTATAAATAGATAGGAGATAAAAACATTATCGCTTAGGCAGTAAATATACAGGGAAAACCAGTTTTAGAGAGGTGTGTCTGAAGGATAAGAATTTTCAGTTAGTGAGTGATGAAGAAGAAATAGAGATGGTAGTATAGTCTAGTATAGTCATCTAAGAAGGAGAAAAGGGAAACCGCAATTGAGAGCCAAGTTTGGTCTAAAATGTTTATTGGTGTGTTTTTAGGTTAGTCAGGGTTGAGATATGAGCATGAGTATAGTTTGATTATCTCAGTCTACTTTATATAGTTAGTTGGGATTTAGGCATGGACATAGCCAGACTCTGTGCATGTGTGTTTTCAGGGAAATTTTGAATTGAGGGAAGGAGCTATTAGTGGTTACTTCTGGAGGCAGGGAGTTCCATTTTTTACCAGCAGAGTTGGAAAACAATGAATCTCCAGCTGAGTTGTAGGCTTTGGTTGTTTGTACTAGCGCACTGCTGGATGAGCGTAGGGATGTTAGGTTGTTATAGGGGGTTATAAGTTTAGATAGACTAGGGGTACTGGTAGGTTGGTAGAGGATTTTATATACAACTATGAGTTGGTTATTTGATTGGGAAGTTCTAGCCAGCCTAATTTGTGAAGGTTATGACAATGGTGGGTTCTGTATGTGGAGCCTGTGGCAAATCTAGCTATATTGTTATAGCAGCTGGTGATTCTGTTGAGGTTTGCTTTAGATAGATTAGTGAGGATGGGTGAGGCATATAGAAGAGAAGATAGAAGATGTGTGCGGGCTATTGCGGTTCTGGCAGTTGGGGTTAGAAATTTCTTTATCCTGTACATGGAGCCTATTTTTTTATTTACTGTTTTTATGGTTTTGTCTATATGGGCATTATAATTCAGATGGTTGTCAATGATTATACCTAGTAGTTTAGTGTTTGGTTCAGGACAGATTATGGTGCCATTGTTTGAAGATACTGTAATTATTGGTGGTGTTAGCTTATGGGTGGGGGAGAAAAGTAGTAGTTTGGTTTTGTAATTGGCATTAGAGTAATATAGTTAGAATTCAGAGAGACAGTTAAGAGACCCTAGTTGGGTAAACAGTAGTAATGTATGGGGAATTAATCAGGGGTAGAGCAAGGACAGAGCCATCGTGAAGTGAAGTATTGAGTAAGGTTCTTTTTAAATTGGGTTGGAGAGGGTTGTAAGGTTTGTTCTGTAGGGAGAGAGTTCCAGACTTTACCGAGTTCATACACAGAGCTTCTCTAGCTGAGTTGTTTGCTTTGAAGGTGAAAGCTGACAATCTGTTAGAGGATCGGATAGTTTTAAGGTTATGGTAGAGGGTGAGGAGTGTTTTAAGACTGGGTGTCCATTTGGGCTGATAGAGAATCTTGTGGGCGATTATTAGTTGGTTGGTTAGTAGAAGGTTAGGTAGTTCAAGCCAGTTTAGTAGTTTGAGACTGTGGCAATGGTGGGTCCTGTAGGCAGAGGTGGTGGCAAATCTGGCAATAATAATAATAAATCAATTAAACTTTCTTGAATTAATCTGTGTGTTGTAAGAAACAATTACAAGATGAAGTTTAAAAGAAATGTAACATTATGAATTCCTATATAGCACAATCAAAATAAACCAAATATAAATCATACTAAAAGTATGTATATCCTCATTATGTACGTAGACAATGAAATGGTGAATAAACAGCTTCCCCTTCCTATCTAAATGTTAAGCTAAAAAGGTGAAAAACTTTGCCCTTTTTTTTAAAACATATATATATAAAAAAATAGCATATGTATATAAAATACTGCTACTTA
Source organism: Protopterus annectens (assembly GCF_019279795.1). Classification (NCBI taxonomy): domain Eukaryota; kingdom Metazoa; phylum Chordata; order Ceratodontiformes; family Protopteridae; genus Protopterus; species Protopterus annectens. The sequence goes on along the minus strand of NC_056741.1, from coordinate 447,791,831 downwards.
GAATATATGGTTAACACATAACAAGTTAAATGAGTAGATATATAAATACACATTTCATACTGAATCTTACCTATCTAATGATTTTAAAATATGTTAACAAAAAGAGGATACCCGACACACCTCTTCGAACAACTTTTCAATGAAGTATATAGGAAAAGGAATAATGGGCATTTTACGCCTATCTTGTGGAAAGGCTATACTAAAGTAGTACACGACCCAACCACACAGGATAGAGATTCCAACAATTTTTCCTTTCAGTTTGGTTCGTTGACTTAGTTTTTTAACTACCTATTCTATGGATGCAGCAAACATTAAGGATGTTATTATCAAAAATTGGCCCCTTATTATGGAAGATAGTACTGTGTACAGAAACTTGGGAGAAAAACCCAATATAACATATAGAAGAGGCCCAAATTTGAAGAACATATTAGAATGTCACAGCATAATATCCAAAAGTAACTGGGGTATGAAGAAATGTGGCAGATGCCATCAATGCCAACTTATAAAGGTAGGGAACTGTTTTAGTATACACAATAAGATCTACACTGTAAAAGGAAGATTTAATTGTGAGACAACAGGAGGAGTTTACCTTGCCCAATGCCAGCAGTGCCAAGGATTTTACATAGGAAAAACAGAACGGGCACTTAAAGGATTTACGAACACCTTTACCAGATTGGTAAAAAGTCTACCACTAATGCTTTGGCAAGGCATGTTACAGATACTCCTACACATAAATTCTATTTCGTTATTATGGATCAAATAAGCAAAAATATTAGAGGCGGACCTTGGGAGCTGAAGTTGGAAGAATGCGAACTATTATGGCAGTTAAGAACTAATGCCCATGTTCCACCAGGACTGAATGAATTCAGTTCAATTAAATGCATTATAAAGTTAAAATCACTGGATAGGTAAGATGCAGTATGAAATGTGTATTTATATATCTACTCATTTAACTTATGTTATGTGTTTACCATTTATTCTAAGCAGTATTTTATATACATATGCTGTTTTTTTACACATATGCTATTTAAAAAAAAGGCAAAGTTTTTCACCTTTTTAGCCTAACATTTAGATAGGAAGGGGAAGCTGTTTATTCACCATTTCATTGTCTATGTAATAATGAGAATATACATACATTTCAGTATGATTTATATTTAGTTTATTTTGATTGTGCTATATAAGAATTCATAATGTTAAATTTCTTTGTGCTTGTCAGCATTTTAAACTTCATCTTGTAATTGTTTCTTATAACACAGATTGATTCAAGAAAGTTTAATTGATTTATTAACTAATTAAGTGTCTTATATAAGGCATTAAATGTTGGGTAGGTTTTTGTCTGAAGAAGTTCATTGTATAGTGTGGATGAACGAAAGCACTTACAGTAAAGAGCTGGGATTTTTTAGCACTCTTCAGCTGTTATTTTATTTTCAGTAGTTTTTCTGCAAGTGTTCTACTAAACTACAGATGTTACTTTGAAAAGAACAATTAACTCAGAAATTAAACACCGTTTGTCACTTATTCATATTTTCATAACGGAAAGCCTGTCATTTAAACATTCCTTAAAATGCTGCAACAGAGATGGCCACTAACGAAAATCAAAGAAAGCAAGTAATTAAAAATACGTATTGATGCTGTCAGTGAAAAGTAAGCAGTCACAGCAGTGTTATCAACTGAAAGAGAAAACTACAGTAAATGATACTCTCATCTTAAGGACTTCTTTCTGTCTCTCTAATATGACATGAGGAAGGCAAACTATTGACTGTAAAACAAAATAATGACAGCCAAGACAGCGTCATTCAAATAATTTTGGGCTGGGGTATAACACTTGAAAATAACAGTAATCATTTACTTTGATACAGAAGCATTAGCAATGCAGAAAAGCTCAAGCTTTGCTAAAAAAAACATACATTTATTTTTCAGTTTTTGGGTGCAGTTTTCTTTTAAACTGGATATATGGTTATATGGATGTGGATGTCTAATGCAACTAAAATGTGAATTGAACTCTGAACAACACATCACCATTGAAAATATACTCCAGTTTGTGTAATTTGGGATCTGGCGATCTATACCATACACTTGAAGGCTTTAACTAATTAATATATTTGTTAGTCATGCTCCTTTTCCTTGTTTTTTTTTTCTTTTTACCCTAAGTACTATACAGGTCTAATTATCATAGTTACTGGAATCTCAGGCTACCTGTTCTAAATGAATGCAATATTCCTGCACCTGACAACTGCTAATTTTCTCTTAATATACTAAACCATTGCTTTTTCGGTATTTTACTGGGCGATATTGTAGTTGAGGGCCTCACCAGATGCGCAGTAGCAAGCCCCGCCCAAAACCCACCCCCCTTGATATGTCATTCATGAATATGCATTCCCTCCGAATGTACAACCGAAGAAAAAGTGCACTGACTTTGTAATATGACAGTAAATATAACAGTAAACTGTTACCAAGATCTGTAATTGACAAGTTTTATTGCACTAATAATATATACTATAATCAGCAAAGAAACAAAACCGTCAAAACACATGTCATCAGGCTTTTTACTGTGTAGCACTATAGTTCTCTTTGTCAGAGTTGGAATGCGATGGTTCACTGTCCCAATTAATGTCCAAACGGACTCTCTCTTTTTTTTTTTGGTGCAGGTGTCACAGCCGACTCTTCCTCAGTATCAATGGCAGGACCTTTTACTAAGAACAGCTTTCCTGGGCGATACTGTATTAACCGTTTGTGTACATTTAATATTTTGATATCACGTATGCACGAGCAAATTAAATATGCAGATCGGGTTGTCACTCAATTTGCAACATGCCCACTTCTGCAAAACGAACTGGTGAGGCCCTCAACTACAATATCGCCTTTTACTGTATGGTTTTATCTGCTGTTATTTTGTCTCATTTAAAGCTAATATATTCTAGAGCATTGTAATATTGGTCTACAGAGCATCCGATTTATTTTTGTTCGATTTTACATGTAATTTAATTTAAAGTTCTTATCTGTTATATCTCTTCGCTCCCTAAGCTTTCCTGTCTTCTTTTTCAACTTCCACCACCTACCCTGTAAGTGTTCTCATTTGCGGAAGTCTCGCAGAACTATCGCCCCGAAGAAGTTTTCAGTCATCCTGAACACTTTCCAGTCAACTCCATTTTTACTTAATTGGAACAATGTATGTGTTATAGTAATTTGTTTTCCCTGACAGCAAATTAAGTACTAAGCTACTTAGTAACCAAGTGGCGTGCACACTACCAGGACTAAGTTAATTCCCCCCTCATTTTTGACTGTTGGCATATTTCAATTTCTCTCTCTACCCAATAATCCCAATTTCCCTTTCTCAGTACTTTTAATACAGTCCTCTCTTGACCATCTTGAATTTGGTACTGACCTGGCTCAAACTGCAGTGGCTGATTGTTTTACTTTCTTGCCTGCAAACACCGCTCAGTGGGGCAGCCCGCTCCATTCGCCCTTCACTGCACTTGAGCTCACTCATTCCCACCCAACCCCATATCAAATACATTTATATTTAGCCACACCCCTCACTGACCTCCACAAATAATGGTCATCAACCAATCTATATACTCACCTCTTGACCGAGTGACCACTCACCCACTGAACCAATCCTAGTCAACACCTATCTCACACTAATCCCTATCTCTCCCCACCAATACTTACAGAACACAAACATTCAAAAATGTTAGCATATCTTACTGTATCTAACCTTCTCCTATCCCTCATAGCTAGCCTTGCCTCCTATCAGCAGGGATTTCTGCATCACTCAGATCATCCTAAGACGGCCATGATATACCCCCTCCAAAGAGTATCTAACCATTTTATTTTTCCATCCTTGGCAAATGTCTCAAACACAGAACACCATTACCACACAGTAGTGTCTCATCCTAAACACACAACTATCTCAAAGTACAATAACCTTATAAAAAGATTTCTGAAATCAATAGCTGATAAAGCAAAAAAATCTAAAGCTGAGCGGAGATGTACATCCTAACCCTGGCCCTACTATAATCCCAACCCGCCCTCACCCAAATCTAAACCAACAAAATATTGTCTACTTCCCCCACCACAATTCTCAAACCTAAATATTAGAAGTATGTTAAACAAATCCCATAAACTTCATGTTACTCTAGCCCACTACTCACCTGACATGGTCCTATTTACTGAAACCTGGCTTAAAACTGAAATTAATAGTGACGAACTACTACCTCTCCTGGCTATAACATACATAGAGTAGATAGAAAGCGTAGCAATTCTCTATTAAAAAAATCTGATTCTAGAACACATTCATCCTACCACTCCTGACTTTGGCAAAGCTGAAATTATACTAGGTAAACTGATGATCAACGCACATAAACATCTTAACTTACTTGGCATTTACATACCCACTGGAAATAACAACTACACTAGAACACATTCTCTACTGGGCTTCCACAGCCATACCACAATAAACTATCATAATGGGGGACCCCAATACCAACTGAGCCTCCTGTAGCAGTAGATCTTTGACTGTCCATATCAGCCTTCATTGGCTTCACACAGATCATACACCCACATGGACAGATAAACACAAAAAAACAGAATCCATTCTGGAATGGATACTCACCAAAAGGCCCAATCCCTCACTACAGGCAGGCCGTCTCCCAGATAGCCTACCATCTCATTATCTGTCTTCTTCGAAGGAAAAACTCATCCAGAAAAACAACTTAGATACCTCACTACTCGATGTGAAAAGAATTTCTATCCCCAAACTCTCATATCTACACTAAACTCCTATGACTGGCAACCACTAAAACATCTCCCACTCAATAAAGCCACAGAATATTTCAACTCAACTGTTTAAACATCCTTGATGAATTAGCACCAACTAGGACCATTATGACCAAATCAAACTATGCAGCATGACTATCCAAAGATACTAAATCTCTTCTAAAACAGCAGGATAAAGCATGGCACACTTGGCAAAAAGATAAATCCCAGAAAACAAAACAAGCCTACCAACAATTTAGAAAATAAATTGAACTTGACAAAATAAACTACTACCACAGCACACACATTCAACATCTAAACAATCCCAAAAAGTTCTGGGCCACTATCAATAAAACAGTCCACCATGGTAATATCTGTACCCCATCCCCCACAACCCCTGACAAATTATGCCCTATTGAAATCCTATTCAACAAATACTTTACAGAATCTATAATGGCTCTCACAAAATATTCTACCAACATTCCCCTGGATACTCTTAACCCAACCTCTAGCAACAACACCCTCTCCTTTCATCCAGTCCCAGTTAATGTTATAAAAAACACATACTAAAACTTAAACCTAACACTCTCGCAGCTGAAAGTCCCTGCAGAATTCCTAATAACAGATGCCATTGCATTCTCTGTTTGTATACTAACTAATAGATCTATAACTGAACAACACATCTCATCAGACTGGAAAATATCCCACATCATTCCTTTAAATAAAAGGGGAAGCTCCACAGCAATTTCCAATTTTAGACCCATCGCCATCTTGTCCCCACTCTCTAAAATCCTTGAAAGATGCATTCATACCCAAATTATGTCTCATCTTCTCAACAATAACCTCCTTTCCAAGTCACAGCATGGCTTTCACCCCTACCACAGCACCTCCACCACCCTTCTATCCTTCACTGATGCAATCAACCATTATAGGAATAGTGACCTTACAGTCTCCTCTACTTTCCCTGATCTGTCAAAGGCATTTGACATGGTCTCTTACTACAGAATTCTAAACACCTTAACAGAATTTAACCTTAGTTGCTCCACTGTCAACTGGTTCAAAGCCCATCTTACAGGATGGAGTACTATAGCAAAACAATACAGGATGGAGTACTATAGCAAAACAATACATTTCTATTACTTCCCATGAATCTGGGTGTCCCACAGGGATCTGTCCTTGGACCACTATTTTTTACTCTCTTCACTAAAACAATATATGGCCACTGGACAAGCATCCCTTGTCCAATATGCAGATGACTCTACCTTAATATGTGCTGCATCCTCTCTAACAGTTACAGTTAAATACCAAAGCAGCATTCTCTCAAGTGGAAAAATGGTTATCTCAATCACAATTCATCCTAAATCCAAACAAAACAAAACTTCTGTTTTTCTTCCCAGGAAAACCACCAGACCCTCCACCTCCTTTCTCTATATTATCTGCTAAACACACCGTCGTTTCTCCAGTACTTCATCCTAAACTCTTACATGTCACCACTGACTGCTCACTTAAATTTGACCTATACATTGCCCACACCATCAAAAAAGTACATAAAAAACTCTGAAGTCTTTACTGACACAAGCAGTACCTAACAAATATTACTAAAGCTACCCTTGCAACTACCCATCTAATCTCCACTCTACTGTATGCCTCACCCATTTTTATTAACCTAAAAAACGTTGACCTCACAAAACTGAAAAGCTGCAACAATAAAATAGCCAAATTTGTTACAGACCTCAACTATAGAGAACACCACTGCTTAGCAGTCAAACACTTAAACTGGCTCGAACTACCTATCTTACTTACCTATAACCAACTTCTCACTCTACACACTCCTCTACCAACGGGATAAAATCCCCATCCTTCAGAATCTAGCGCAGCCTTATAGTACCACGTCATCTACACTCTAGTAACAAAGCTTTGTTAACAGACTAAACAACATAGCTGGCCAGTCACTCTATTCATGAAGTACAGATAAGCTTTGGAACACCCTGCCCCCTGACTTAAGATCAACTATTGATAAACATGGCTTTAAAAAAGAACTTAAATCATTCTTGCTTAACATTAGACTCTAACTGTCACTACACAGAAAACGCTCTGAGAATCGAACGGGCAACGTCTAACTGTGAGGCGACAACGGAGCTGTGGTAGCGTTGTCGCCTCACAGTCAGACGTTGCCCATTCGATTCTCAGTTAGAGCGTCTTATGTGTAGCGACATGCGTGAATGGGCATTCCTTCGTTGAAGGTTGTGCGTTAGGCCCAGCAAGCCAGTACGTAAAAATCTGTTGCCAATCATTAGCGGACCGGAGTTCCGCTGTGGCGACCCCTAACCGGGAAAAGCCGAAAGACACAAACTGTCCTATTGCAACTTAGCATTTCACACACACATTTTTTCTCACTATATTTATACTGCTTCTTGTGGTGATACTCAGCTAACTACTGCTGTAAATACCTTACCATATAATTGCTACACCATAAAGATACAATGCAGAAAGTTTTGTATTCTTCACTGCAGCACCACCACCGCAGTCCAGGGACTTACCACCTAATAATAGGCAATATTAGAAAGTGCAAGGAGTTACTAATAAAATGACACTAAGACTGTCAATCTATGATGTCCTGCTGTAAAGAAATTAAACACCATTTGACACATTCATATTTTCTTAACTGAGAGCCCTTACATGTTATTGAGCGATATAGTGTGGAATGCCATGTTGGGAGAAAGGAAAATTCATCAATATCCATTTATATCAAGTTACCTTACATATTGATAGTTGTTTGTTAGCAATTATAAAAATAAATGATATAGATTCATAGATGGATACTAGGCTAAAGACCTGGTGGGGCCCTTCTAAGCCTGGCAAAGCTTTCCCGAAAGAATGATGATGTCCTGTATCCAAACAGGACATTTGTATTATAACAAAGGAGCATATACTTAATACTTCAAAAACTAAGTGATGTACAAACTACTGCCTGACATTAGGTGAAATTTTACATGCTGCTGAAGAAAACTGTCTGATATTTGCACTGTAAGTTGCACACCTTGAGAGATATTCCTTGTTATTTACATTAATTATGCAATTAAGCATATGTTTTCATATTTCAGTAAATCAGTCAAACATGCACTCAGAGGATATGTGAAAGCTTATGCCTTAACAAAAATGTTCTGACAATATATGTCTAGGTTCTGAAGTCGTCACTGGATACAACCTGACGAAAGCACTAAATAAACAGTGTTTTGGGAACTAGTCTGTGTTTGCGGCATTCTAGGAGCTTGGCTATGTGATACGTCTAGGTTACACAATTTTCAAGATATGGCAATTTGTTTTGGAAAGTACAGCAATAATTAGAATTTTGGGTCTGTGTGAATTATTAACACATTATAGTATTTACAAAAAGACTATGAATGCACTGATTATTATCACTGTAAGACTACTACTAACTGATAACACCATTTGTACAGTTTTGATAGCTTTTATTCTTCACAAAATATTTACATTTGTGTGTTTATGCTGTCAGGTTTATTCTTCAGAAAATGCTCTGGAATGCGAGACATGTACAGGCTAGAGGTGTGACATTCCACACCACACAGGTGTTAATGAGTTAAATAGTACATAGAACATAATTATTTGATTAATATAAATGTACAATATCAATAATATATTTCAAATTCTACTTAGGGTTGCCACCTAATTCTACTTGAACATGTCACTTTATATCTACCTTGGGGGACATTATATTGCATGCTGTCTGGTGAAAGTGCTATTTGCTTTTAAACTGCAAACTATTATTTTGCTTCCAATAAAAGTTTCACAAGAGTGGGAAAGGAAGGGAAAATGAAATGAATGATGTATGCAAAAGGAAACTAACACATGAAGGAAACAAGTAGGCAATAATATATAAAAATAGCTCTGGTAAAAGGTGCACCAGGTGCAGGAATACATAAAAAAGATACAGGTATGTTGACTACAAGAAGGTAGACAGCACTGTTGAGCTGCAAAGGTAAATACTGACGACTTCAGAAATAAGATACAATTGCTAGCTGCAGCCTGCAGGAAAGTGAAACAGATTAGGAAAAGATTATTATAAAAATGCACTGGAAACAGTAAGTGAGGACAGTAGTTTAAATTCATGTTAGCATACAGGCAAGGACGGTTGGTATAACTAAAATTCAATATGTACACAAAGATATGTTAAAACAACTGATCTCCCTTGTTCACAATACTAGCCACGACAGACCTCAAAGTACTGAGCCCAAACTCACCATCTGTTGACTACTATACTAGTCTGTTTTCAGCACATAAGCTCCTATTGCTCTCCAAAGCCAAAGTGACCACAAGTACTACTGTACAAATCAAGATTGGTCGCAGCATTATACCTTACAGTACATCTGTACTAGGTACTTTTCTTGGTTCTGAGGCTAGGTGGTATATCATGATACATACAGATGAACGAAAGAGACAACACACCAAGCTGCAGCTAAAAGCAGTTTAATCTAAAAATCAGTTAATTACAAAAACATCACAAAAATCTTGCTGTCTCTATTGAGTAACAGTTTTACTCGTTGCAGTCGCAGCTCTGCTTGGCCAAGGCAGTATTTAAATGAAGCTATTATCAAATCAATCAATCAAAATTAAGGATCAAACCGATGACTTGAGTCTTGAGACATGAAAGATAGTCAGGACTGGAAACTACTCAGGCACAGGTTATCAAACTTGAGTCCCGAGGCACAGAAAGGAGGTCAAGTTAATTAAGCAACTGTACTCCATAAGATAGACAGGAATAAACAAGTTACATTTGTTGACATAAAGACAGTTGAAACAATATTCTGGAAACCACATGACATTGATTACAAATAGCATTTAGTTTACTGGCTTGTAAACAAGAGTTTGCGACATTTACAAAACATTATATTATTTCTTCCAGTACATTTTTTTACATATTACCTTCCCTAACAGCCAGTACGTAAAAATCTACTGCCAATCATTAGCGGACCGGAGTTCCGCTGTGGCGACCCCTAACCGGGAAAAGCCAAAAGACACAAACAAAAACCTTCCCTAATCTACCAGTCTGTCTAAACATGCACCTTTATAAGCACACTATTCTGATAAACAGCCATTGGGTTGAAAAGGTCAAGAAATATATGTCTCGTATTATAAAGTTTAAATGCAAAACTCTGATCAAGCAATGCAGGATTAAGACATACTCACTATTAATCTCATTAAAATAAACTAATAAGTATAATCTCCAATTAGTGCAGATTCATGCATTTACAATTCTGCTATTCATTTTACTGTTTTGTGCCCCATTTATGTGTGAATTGAACAGATAAAATGGGATAGAATACATGGGCCCTATAATTTCACTATTTACCGACTTTCCTGAGAACTCCCCTCAAACATCTACTTTCCGTTTTCAAACTACAAAACCAGCCACAGCTGTTTCGGAATTACATTTGTACTTCCCTATCAATGTAATGTCCCAACAGTCACAGTGTCAACAGTTTCGCTCAGTTTCATATATAAAACACAACTCTTTTTCTCACTGGTGACCATCACACTCAAATTTAATGTAGATAGACTAAGCTACAATGATGTGAATGCTCGGGCCATGTCAACATCGTCTTTCATGAAACTACCACCTCCATCTCACTTCGACCCCAGTCCCCCCCCACACACACACACACCAATTAAGAAGGCTAAAAAGGCATTTTTTTTTAGCAAACTCACTGAAGGCCTGAATTTGACAGTCTCTATCCATGCTTCTTCAGATGCTTTTGTTCCTCCATTACTATTCTAAACACACACACACACACACCTTTCTTTCATATTTTCCAGACTGGTAGAAACAAATCACAGGCATTTCTCTCTGAACTTGGTTCCACTTAGATCCAAACAACTATTAACCTGGATCCATCCATCCAACACTTCGCAAAATGACTAAATCAGCTGTCGCCTCTCAATTAGATCATGTCACTAACTGGCTACTCTTTGATAAAAAGCGTGCGTAGGCCTGGTCATTTTACTAACATTTCAAGTTCATATTCAGTTTTATTAACCAGATTAGCTAAGCAGGGTCATAAGTTAATAAAAGTACATTACAGATGCATATACAATAGACAATAATCAATAATAAGGGTTATATAAAAGTGATAAAACAAAGTTAAGGTTTAGAGTAGAAGTAGGTAAAACAAAAAAACTTAAAAGAAAAAAAAAAACTGAAATCCAGCTGGAGCAAATATTAAGCCTGCACAGAATCAGGGCATCCTGAAGCCACCCAGGCAGTAAACTCCAAAGGTACTAAACTTGAAATGCAAAAGATCAAATTCCAAGGGATTTAAGCTGGTCTCATAGAACCACCAGCAGTCTCTGACAGGCTCTGTCTGATAATCTCCACACAGAGAAGCATGGATCACAGTATGCTCATAGAGGTTTAATAATGTAACAGAACATTCTGGCTGAGATTCATAAAGATGCACTGCATGTTTGTACAAGGCTTGTACAGGTTTGGCGGTATTGCACAGCAGCTTATACATTAATCAGATATCAAAAGCAAGACAGGCTGTGCTTTCATGCAGGTAAATGCCACATGGGAGAGCACCACAGCAAATATGTAAAAGCAGCTCCATCTGTTCACTGAATTATATACATAGTTCAACAGAGCAACTGCACAGCTCATCCTACAAATCTTGTAAGAAATGAAAAATATTACTTGACTGCTGCATCGTGGAATAAAACAGTGCATATAGCACACATTATATATACACACAAATACACACACACACATATATATATATATATATATATATATATATATATACACACACATATACACACACACACACACATATATATATATATATATATATATATATATATATTGAGCATTGAGGTTAACAAAGACATTGGTATTGAGGAAAACAAAGACATTGTTTTTTAAAATCTCCAAAAATATACCTATGAGTTGTATACTAGATTCACTATGTTTAGTAAGATACCTTTGTACATATTCTATACCTAAATCATTCGGAATGATTGTGAATAATGACTGAAGATCCAAAGTGACAATCATATTGGTTTGCATAGGTGTAATACTAGTGTGTTTATACAAATCCATGAGAAACTGTTTTGTATCTTTCAGTACCGATTTATTTTTATCCAAAACTGGCCTGAGCTGTCCCTCGATATAAAGTGAAAATGTTTCTGTGCACCACCCTTCTACAGGAGACTATAGGTCTCAATGGGGGATTTACTGGATTCTTATGCACCTTGGGTATTCCCTGTATCTCGGGTATCAATGGATGTTCCACCTCTAAGAATTTAGCTAATTCGTTAGTGATAATGCTATTACTAAGTAACTCATGTAAAAGTCTGAGTTATATTTGCTTGTATGTTCTCGACTACTTTTTTATTTATAATACTATAATATAGTGTGTCTTTGAGCATCTTTTGCATCACCAGTATGTATTCTGATTTATCCTTTACTACCAGTGGTCCCCCTTTGTCTGCTGGCCTAAATACTATGGTATGATCTTTTTGTAATCTCTGTAGTGCTTTCCTTTCATTTTAATTAAGGTTATACCTATGTCTGATGTTACTCTGTCTAGTTCTCTCATTATACAAGCAGTACACAACTTACTCTACTAAATTATAAAAAGCCTCTACTAGTGGATGATTGTTCGGAACAAATTGCCTTGGTTTCAAAAAGGGACATATGTCCCTACTCACATGATTTCTAAACAAATACTTAAGCATAACATTCCTAGTAAATAACTTAATATCGATCAGTGCATCAGTGAGTTGAATTTTGCTGGTAGGAATAAAAT